>NW_028134512.1:0-76000 GCF_964662115.1 Mustela nivalis | reverse complement strand
AAAAAAGCCCAGGATCTGATGAATTTTCTGGGCAATTCTACCAAACCTTCAGAGAAGAAGTAACACCTCTTCTCCTGAAGCTCTTTCCAAAAATTGAAGCAGAAGGAAAACTTCCATATACTTTTTATGAGGCCAGCATTATGCTCATCCAGAAACCAAGCAAATAACTCACAAAAAGGATAAATGTTCATCATCACTAGCCATCAGGGAGATTCAAATTAAAACCACATTGAGATATCAACTTACACCAGTTAGAATGGCCAAAATTAGCAAGACAGGAAACAACATGTGTTGGAGAGGATGTGGAGAAATGGGAACCCTCTTCCACTGTTGGTGGGAATGCAAGTTGGTGCAGCCTCCCTGGGGAACAGTGTTGGAGAATCCTCTAGAAATTAAAAACAGAACTTCCCTATGACCCTGCAATTGCACTTCTGGGTATTGACCCGAATGATACAGGTGGAGTGAAAAGAAGGGCCATCTGTACCCCAATGTTTATGGTAGCAATGGCCACGGTCGCCAAACTGTGGAAAGAACCAAGATGCCCTTCAACGGACGAAGGGATTAGGAAGATGTGGTCCATATACACTATGGAGTATTATGCCTCCATCAGAAAGGATGAATACCCAATTTTTGGAGCAACATGGACGGGACTGGAAGAGATTATGCTAAATGAAATGAGTCAAGCAGAGAGTCAATGATCATGTGATTTCACTTATTTGTGGAGATTAGCAAATCGTATGGAAGGCATGGGGAGTTAGATAGGAGAAGGTAGTTGGGGTAAATTGGAAAGGTAAGTGAACTATGAGAGAGTATGGACTCTGAAAAACAGTCTGAGGGGTTTGAAGTTGCGAGGGTGTGGGAGGTTGGGGTACCAGGTAGTGGGTATTATAGAGGGCACAGATTGCATGGAGCACTGGGTGTGGTGAAAAAATAATATATACTGTTATGTTGAAAATAAACTAATTAATAAAAAAAGAAATAAAACAAACGCTTGCTGCCTTCCTGTTGAGATCAGGAACATGACAAGTATGCCTACTCTCACCACACTTGTTCAACTAAGTATTAGAAGTCCTAGCAACAGCAATCAGACAACAAAGAGAAATAAAAGGTATCCAAATTAGCAATGAAGAAGTCAAACACTCTTCGCAGATGACATGATTCTTTATAGGGAAAACCCAAAAGACTCCACCCCCAAACTACTAGAACTCATACAGAAATTCAGCAACGTGGCAGGATACAAAGTCAATGTACAGAAATCAGTGGCTTTCTTATACACTAAAAATAAAAATACAGAGTGGGAAATTAGAGATTTAGTACAAAGCTGAGATCATCAAGATAGCATTGTATTGGCATAAAAAAAGACACATAGACCAGTGGAACAGAGTAGAGAGCCCAGATATGGACCCTCAACTCTATGGGCAAATAATCTGGTTTGAAAGTAATAACCCCAATATGAGCGAGAGTGCCCTGCATCTGGGGACCAGCATTAACTTGGAGACTCTTTGAAAGCACTCCAAAAGCGCAAAGTATCATGTGGGGGGGCGACTGTAGGAATTGGGGCAGCGAGGGACAGGGGCTTAAGTCCCAGGTCCCAGGACAGCATCCCCTGGCACTGAGCCAGATGGAGTGCAGTTGAAAAACCAGGTCTTGGCCCCTGAGCCGCCAGCACGCCTGATTGCCTGGGGTCTGGCTCCTGTGAGGGGCCAGGAGTCACATCATAGGACATAATGCTCAAGCACTGCTACAGAGACTGAGATGCACGCACATCATATCCTACCCTGAGAGATGTACATAAAAGCCCAGCTGGCGCTCTTTGACCCGCGCCATTGTTTCAGAGCCTAAGACATGCGCCCCAAACTCTCCTGTGAGAGAGGTGCGCGAAGGGCCAGGCTGGTGCTCTCGGACTGCGCCCCTTCTCAGAGCCTGAGACATGCGCAGGACCCACAGCCCTCCTGAGAGAGTCCTGCGCAAGCCTGGCACTCTTAGACCCAGAAAGGCCAGGCACACCCAGCCCCGGCCAGTGGGAAAATCTCAGTGTGCGATCGCTGCTTGGAACCTCTCTGGCTGTCTGGAGCTGTCCAGACAGCCACCACTGCCATGGTTTGTGGTACAAGCAGAAGATCCTGCGTCCCCAGAGCCCGCGATTCAGAACCTGCTCTGCAGGCGGCCAAGGGGGATCTCATCTGGGCTCTGCAGCGAGACTGAGGCTTCTCTCTGAGAGGGAGGTCAGGGTGCAGTCTGTTTTCCTCTAAAACTACAAAAACCATCAAAAGTGGTCAAGGCGAGAGGGAAAAAAAAGTGAACAAACATAAAAACCTCCAGAGAACAATAGTCTGAAAAGAAAAAAAAAAAACGGTTCCTCAGAGCCCACCCCCTTGAGGGGGACTGGAGGACTTAACTCAGGGAACACAATTGACTGAAAACCCACGCGGCAGGCCCCTCCCCCAGAAAACAACCAGGAAGATGTTCACCATCAACCATCAACAGGAAAATCCAAATAAAATATCTCCATGAGATATTAACTCACACTATCAGATTGGCTAACAGCACCAGCACAAGAAAACAGATGTTGGGAGCATGTGGATAAAAGGCAACCCTCTTGCACTGTTGGGGAATGCAAGCTGCTGAACCCACTGTAGAAAAGAGTATGACTGTTCCTCAAAGCGTTAAATATAGAACTACATTATGATCCAGCAATCACACTACCGTGTGTTTACCCAATGAACATGAGAACAATAACTCAAAAGGATACATGTGCCCCTATGTTTTTTGCAACATTATTTACAGTTTTACAATATGGAAGCAATCCAAGTATCTCTTGATAAATTGATAAATGAGATGATACATGTACAAACACACACCCACACACACAGTGGGAAATTAGTCATCCATAAAAAAATGAAATCTTGCCATTTGCAGACACATGGATGGAGCTAGAGAGTACTGTCCTAAGTGAAATCCATCAGTCGGAGAAAGACAAATGCCTTGTGATGTCACTCTTACATGGAATTTAAGAAACAAACATACATAAATAAAGGAGAAAGAAGATACAAAGCAAAATGCCGAATCTGTGGTTACCATAGTGGAAGTGGATGGAGGGATGAGTGAAATGGATTATGGGGACTAAGAGTACACTTTTCTTGATGACAGCTGAGTATACATAGAATCACTGAATCACTACATTGTACACCTGAAACTAATATACCACTGTATGTTAACTCTACCTGAATTAAAATAAACAATTAAAGAGTTTTCCTTTCAGTAAACTATTTGAAAAATCTTTTGCTGTGCAATGTTCATAAGACATACTTGTGAGAGTATAACTGTACAATAATTATTCACTCTATGCTCTATGCTTGGAATTCAAATTTCACTGAATTATTATACTTCTCCTGTTAACTGTAACAGGGTGAGAACCTATGCTTTCAAGAGTGTAAGTAGAGATGGATGTCACTTCACTGTCCAGAAAGCTATTATTGTTTCTGTTTTCATGTGAGATTGTCATACAGTATGAGACAAATTTCAGAGCAGGTTTGTTATGCATCCTGGATCTCTAATTCAGTGGTCATTACCTAGATCGGTTTGGATGGTAAGTTCCTATGGATGGGCTTGCTTCCAAGCACATACCTGGAAGACAAATGTGGGTGGGCTAAGTGTGGGACAGGAAGAGTACCAAGTACATACAAGGGTTGGATCCCTCCCCTGATCTGGGAATGGCCATGGGAGTGGGTATGGGAGGCAGAAGCAACAGGAAACCGCTAAGGTCACCAGCTGAAAGCAGGGTGTCTGGGTCAAGTGATCTTGAGATGCAGGGCTTGAAGTCTGTTCTGAGCTACCTCTGGGTGGAAAAGGAGGAAGGAAAAAGAAGGAGAAATTGCCTGCATCTGGCCCATTCCAGCTTCCCACCACTACTGGTACACATCAGTCTACACAGCTGACACCACCTGGGCTAAAGATGGGCTGTCTTGGATCCCTCAGCCCTCAGTGGGACAGATGGCTCCAGGGCTCAGGGACATGCTGAGGGAGATGGGAAGGAAGGCTGCCTCTCCCAGGTCATCCCCTCCTTGAGCAGGCAGACCTCCAGGACTGCTGAAAACCCACTGGCAGTTTTTTTAAAGGTTTTATTTATATATTTGGCAGACAGAAATCACAAGTAGGCAGATAGGCAGGAAGAGAGAGAGAGGAGGAAGCAGGCTCCACACTGAGCATGGAGCCCAATGCAGGGCTTGAGCCCAGGACCCTGGCTTCAACCCACTGAGCCACCCAGGTGCCTCCCCACTGGCAGTTTTGAAAGACATGCCATAAATGAACTAAGGCATTGAAAAATATAAACAATATTCGTTTTTAAGTTCAGAGCTGTCAGCTCATGAAGTGAGAAGATCTTCCCTGAGGAATACTGAGGGAAGGGCAGGTCAGGTTTCAAAGAGAGATGTGGATTTCTTTATTGGGGACCTGTAGCCCCCTTCCAGGACAAGGTATTGTCCTCACCTCACAGAGGAACCATAAAAGTTAGGGTTAGGTTTAAGGTTAGGGTTAGGGTTAGGGAAGCCTTCAAACAAGAGATACATTCTCATTCATTCCCCCACAGAGGCCAGGCCCATCCCTGGGCTCCCCAGCCTCCCGAAAAGTTGGAGGAAGATGCACGGCTACTACCCACCCCTCAACTCTGCTCCTGGAAAGCTCCCCTTCACCAGGGGCCCCGGGTGTTCCGCATCATCTTGATGCATATTCCGGGCGGCCGGGACATTCCCCAAGCGAGAAAGGGCCGTCAGCCACGGGTAACAGGGTGGTCCCCAGGGCTGCCCAATGCTGGCCAGTTCTCATGATCGTTCTGCACAAATCAGTATTGATTTGGCCGGTAAAAGCATGGCGAACTCGCTTCGGGTGCCGAGAATGGGTCCTCAGCACGGAGGACATAGCATCCACAGGGCTGCCCAACGCCGGCCTATTTTGATGAGCATTCTGCTCAAATAGATAACAATATGAGCAAAATGCTTGTGGTTATTGGCGGCCCTATTGGCTAACTCGGTTTAGGCGCACCAGTTCTACAGGGTTGATCCTAACCCTCAACTAAGGCTTCCGGGTGGGTCACCACAGTGTCGGCATATAGGTGCTGCCCTGCACCTACCACCTAACCCTAACCCTAGTTTGGGTGTTCAAGCTTCCATCCCCAGAGGCCTGGCTCCCTAGACTTTGAGACTAGGGACCCCATATTCCCAACACAGGACTCTGGCTGCCACCCATGAGGAAACTGGACCCCATGGTCCTGTGCAAAACCCTCCTGGCTAGAGAAACTTCCATGCCTCCTAAAGATACCCACAGCTTACAAGGACCCACACACCACAATCCTGGAGCCTGATGGGCCACCAGAGCAATGCCCTCAACTCAGCCATCTGGAGATCCTGGGTCTGCACTGGCATATCAGGCCTGCCATTCTCCAAGGACCAAACCCTAACCCTACTTCGGTGTTCAGGCTCTGGACCCCAGAGGTCTAAAACCCAATCCCTCCCATGGATGGGAGCATCAGATTGATGGCCTTACTCAGACCCTTAGTCAGGAGGAGACCATTTCATTTTGTGCTCTCTAACACCCTCAGAGCCCTAGAACTCGGCATGCTTCCCTGAGGCCATTTCTGCCATCTTTGATCCTCCAACCAAAGACTGAGGAGCCTCCTGATTCCCGCCCTCAACTATGCCCTTGGATGTGTCAATATCTGTGCTGGCAGATCCGACCTGCCTTGTCTCTAATACATAACAGTAACCCTATACCTAAGCCAAACCCTAATACTAACCCTAGCCCAGGTTGTGTGTTCCACTGTCAATCCTCCGATGCCTTGTCCCCAAAGACCCGAGATGGGGGACCCCTGAGCTGCACACCATCATTGCACCTGATCCCAGGAGGACACACTGCCATTTGGAAATGTACTGAACCCACGGAGCAGAAGAAACCTGCATGCCTTCTTGAGGCCATCCCCACTTCTGGTGGCCCCACGGACAAGGAACCGAGTCTCACGGTCCTGTAGACATGCGCCCCCAACTCAGGCATTGAGCTGGGTCACCACAGCACTGGCAGGTAGGGGATGACATGCCTCTATGACTTAACCCTAAGCTTCATTTGCATATTCTGGCTTCTCACCCCAGAGGTCTGGCTCCCTAGCCCTCCAGACTGTGGACCCGTATTACCAATGCAGGAATCTGGCTGCCAACCCCGAGGAAACTGGACCCCATCGCCCTGTGCAGGACCTCCTGTGCTGGAGAAAACTCCATGCCTCTAAAAGATTCTCACCTTCCGAGGACCCACACACCACAATCCCAGAGCCTGATGGACCGCCAGACAAATGTCCTCAACTCTGCCCTCCAGAGAGCCTGGTCTGCACTGGCACATAGGCCTGTTGCTCTCCCAGGACCAAACCCTAACCCTAGGTTGGGT
This sequence comes from Mustela nivalis, assembly GCF_964662115.1. Lineage (NCBI taxonomy): Eukaryota > Metazoa > Chordata > Mammalia > Carnivora > Mustelidae > Mustela > Mustela nivalis. Next base: position 69,571 of record NW_028134512.1, on the reverse strand, counting down.
GCTCAGGACCAGGACCCCGAGACATGACACCCAATCCCTTCCATGGATGGGAGCATCAGACGGATACCCATATTCAGAATCTCAGACAGAAGGAGACCATTTCATTTGGTGCTCTCTAACACCCTCAGAGCCCTAGAAACCAGCATGCTCCCCTGATGCCATTCCCGCCATCTTTGCCCCTCCAAGCCAAAAACCCATGGCCTGAGGAGCCTCCTGCATCCCGTCCTCAACTCAGTGCTTGTGTGAGCCTATATCTGTGTTTCCAGATCCGACATGCCTTGTCCCTAAGACATAGTCCTGACCCTAAGCCTAACTGTAACCCTAATCCCTAACTCTAACCCTAATCTTAAACCCTAACCCCACCCTATCCCTAACTCTGACTCTAAACCCAAACTTTTTCCCTAAGACATAACCCTAACCCTTGTCCCTAAGACATAACACTAATCCTAACTCCTAACCCTAACCCTATCCCTAACCTATATACCTAACTCTAACCCTCCAGACAGGGGATTCAACATCTACACCAGGAGACTCTGCCTGCACTCCAGAAAGAAAGATGCATGAGCACCTACACACACTCGCATCTTCTGCAGCGCCCCTGACACAATGCCAGATTCTGCCACAATCCAGATGCATGTCCACTCAGCCCCGAGGGAGCCCACCTCAATACCAGCATATCAGAGCTTCCATGCCACTAGTCCTTAACCCTAACCCTAGGTTGTGTGTACAGGCTTCCGTAGCCTTAGGTCTAGCCCACAAACTGGCCAGATTGGAGATGCCTGAGACTCAGTCTGGCAGTCTGCCAGCTGCCTATGTTGTTATGGTGCCATTTGTAGCTAGTCAGACCTCAGAGCAGGGAATAACTTCATGTCCCCTAAGGCAAGCCTCGGCATCTGAGCCCCTCCTGAACAAAAACCCAGATTCACATGAGCCACCTATTACCCGCCCTCAACTCAGCCCTCCATGGAGCCCGCCTCAGAACTGGCAGATCAGACCTGCCATGCCCCTAGGCCATAACCCTAACCCTAGTTTGGTTTTCAGGCTTCCATTCTGAGATCCCAGGCAACAAACACCCTGGATTAAGGAACCTTGACATACACCCTAGGACTCCGCTCGCCATACAGTAGAAACCTATGCCATTTGGAGTTGTGCTGAACCGTCAGAGGGGGAGATACCTGCCCCTATAAAGACACTCCCACCATCTGTGGCCCCCCGGTCGTAAAATCGGATTCTGCTGAGCTGCTGGACACACGCCCTCAACTCAGCCCTGAGGGGCCCCACCTCAACATCAGCAGATTGGGTCACCATGTCCCTAGGCCCTTACTATTACCCCTGTTTGGGTTTTCAGGCTTCCATCCCCAAGTCCCCTAGATTAAGGACTACTGAGCGACACCACAGGACTACACCTACCACACAGGAGGAAACCTTGTGGTTTGGAGCTGTACCGAAACCTCAGACCAGGAGAAACCTGTAAGCCCCCCTAATGCCATCCCTACCATGAGTCACCCCCATGGCCATAAAACCGGATTCTGCTGTGATACCATATCCATGCCCTCAACTCAGCCCTTAGAGGAGCCCATATCAGCACCAGTACATCGGGCCTGCCATGTCCTTAGCCCTTAACCCTAACCCTAGGTAGTGTGTACAGGCTTTCATGCTCAGATGCCTGTCCCCCAAGCCCACCAGATTGGCCACTTCTGAGATTCATGCCGGTATAGATTAAGGATGCCTCAGTGACACCCCAGGATTGCGTCTGCCACACAGGAGGAAACCATGCCATTCGGAGCTCTGCAGAACCCTCAGGGTGGGAGAAAACTCCATGCAACCCTGAGTTCACCCCCAGGGCACAAAGTGGGAGTCTGACATGCCCCCTGATACCCACCCTGAAGTCATCCCACCAGGGAGCCCATCTCAGCAACAGCAGATTGAGCATGCCATGCCCCTAGGACCTTAGCATAACTCTAGTTTCTGAATTCAGGCTTCATGAATTCATGCTCCCCCAAGAGGCCTGGTCCCCAAACTCCCCAGATTCAGGACCCCTCTGTAACAAGCCATAAACCTGACCGCCATGCAGGGGAAAGCCATGTCATTTGGAGCTCCACAGTTCCCTCAGAGAGGGAGAAACCAGCATGCCCCTCTAAAGCCACCCCCACCATCAGCCATCCCTCTGGCCAGAAACCCTGACTCTTCTAAGTTGCAGGACACATAGCCTCAACTCAATCCTGAGGGTATACCACCTCAGTGTCAGCAGATCAGGCCTGCCATGCCCCAAGGCCATGACCCTAACTCTTGGTTGCATTTTCAGGCTTCCTTCCCCAGAGGCCTGTCCCCTAAGCCCTCTAGATTGGTAACCTTGGACCCACACTGTAGGAGTTCACCTGCCACCCAGCCATGCCCCTAGGCCATGTATCTGTGCAGAACCCTCAGAGCCAGAGAAACCTGCATGCCCCCATCAGGACCCCTGCATGTTCGGCAGCCCCCTGGCTACAAACCCAGAGCCTGATGAACCACCCGACCCCCATCATCAACTCAGCTCCTTGGGGAACTCACCTCAGCACCAACAGTTTGGGCCCACCATGCCACTAGCTCAGCTCTCCTCAAAGACCCCTGTCAGCTCTAGGCAGACCTGGAACTCCCCTGTCTGCGGCAAAGCTCTGGGATCCCCCCTCTCCTCCTTTTCAATTTACACTGTCCCAGGCATTCATGAGAAAGGGGAAAGCTACCACCTGAATGCTTAATACCTCCTTTCCTCTTCTGCCATATTTTTCTCCAATTACCTTTGTACCTGGGCAGACTGGAAGGAACATATCTATGGAACATGAACATGCTCTGACATCTGAATCTTCCTGGAAGCTTTTTGAGGGCTCCTTATGCAAACAGAAACTAGTGTATCATACAACAGTGTGTTGGAAAGTGATCATTGACAGAACAGTAGAGCAAAAATCCCTCCATTTTTACCTCACTCCTCATGAAGTAGAACATGGTGTTCTTCTTTCTTTCCATGACTTCCATTCCAATTTGTTTCCATGCAGTGTTCATTCCTTTGCTTCAAGGGTAGGATTTTGTGATTCCCCACCTGCATAGAACACCCAGAGCTCATCACAGCAAGTACTCTCCCTAATAGTTGTCACCCATTTAACCCTTCCACCCACACCCCTGTCCTCTAGCAATGATCAGTTTGTGCTCTAAGTTTGAGTGTGTTTCTTCATTGGCCTTCTCCCCTCACTATGTTCATCTGTTTTCGTTCTGAAAATCTACAGATCCAAGTTACAGGCTATTGGTCTTTTCTTACTGATTTTACTTAGCTAAATCCACTGTAGATCCATCCACATCCTTACAGATGATAAGATTTCATCCTTTTTGAACCTTGCTCTTATTACATTAAGAAGATGTGGGAGACAATGTTTATAGCAGCAATGGCCATGGTCGCCTAACTGTGGAAAGAACCACGATGCCCTTCAACAGACGAATGGATAAGGAAGATGTGGTCCATATACACTATGGAGTATTATGCCTCCATCAGAAAGGATGAATACCCAACTTTTGTAGCAGCATATACGGGACGGGAAGAGATTATGCTGAATGAAGGAAGTCAGGCAGGGAGAGTCAACTATCATATGGTTTCACTTATTTGTGGATCATAACAAACAAATAGCATGGAGGACAAGGAGAGTTAGAGAGGAGAAGAAAGTTGGGGGAAATTGGAATTGGAGGTGAACCATGAGAGACTATGGACTCTGAAAAACAATCTGAGGGTTTTGAAGGGGCGGGCGGGGTGGGAGTTTGGGGGAACCAGGTGGTGGGTATTGGAGAGGGCACGGATTGCATGGAACAATGGGTGTGGTGCAAAAACAATAAATACTGTTATTCTAAAAATATAAATAAATTTTAAAATAGAAGAAGATGATGTGGGTGAATGAATACACACACACACACACACACACACACATATATATATATATATATACAATCACTCATCAGTGAATGGACATTTGGACTCCTTCCATATTTTTACTATGGTTGATAATGTGCTGTGGTTGATAATGTTACTATCGTTGATAATGCTGCTGTAAATATCACGGAGCTTGTACCACACAGAATGTACATTTTTGTGCCCTTTAAGCAAATACCTAGGAGGACAATTGCTGGATCCTAGTGTTGTTCTGTTCTTAGGTTTTGGAGGACACACCATTTTCTTTTCCAGAGTGGCTGCAACAACCCACATGCCCACCAACAGTGTAGGAGCGTTCCATTTTAGGGTGTTTTTTTTTAAAGATTTTATTTATTTATTTGACAGAGAGAGATCAGAAGTAGGCAGAGAAGCAGGCAGAGAGAGAGAGTGTGAAGCAGGCTCCCTACTGAGCAGAGAGATTAAGGCAGGGTTCCATCAGAGGAACCTAGGATCATGACCTGATCCAAAGGGAGGTGCTTAACCCACTGAGCCACCCAGGTGCTCCCGAGGGTTCCACTTTAAGCAGAACATTCCCTGCCAGCCATTTCCTATGGAGGAAATGTAAAACCTAAGGGATAACCTGACTCACTGAGCATCAGGCAAGCAGCCACAGAAATTCACCCCAGGGTTTCTGACGCCAAGTCCCTTGAAACCACCAGAATGCCTTTATCCAGGGAAATTCCCAAACACTCTCCTTCACCACCCACAGAACCCACCAACTGCACAGAAAATAGAGCATGCCCAACCATATATAGCTGTTTGAGTGAACGTAGGAAGACAAGCATTTCTTTTAAATTGTCCAAGGCTCCTTGGAATCATTTTGAATTTTCCCTCAGCCCTCATTGGAACTCTTTGGATGCAAAGACCAATCCATTAGGATACATCACCTTGGACAAAGGAGAAGCCATCATCCAAGTCTCTATCTGACCCAAACATCCACCTCACTCTAGATGCCGGCCACAGCCTAGGCCCAGTGGAATAAACACTGCTAGATGAAGGAATACTTTCTATATTCAAAACGCACACCAGTCAATCTCATCTTCCCTTTCGAATCCAAGGGATTACCTAGGAAAGAGATGGTCCAAACCTTTGTAATCCAGAAATAAACAGAGAAAATGATATCCCTGCCAGGTGTTCCCTGCAGAGAAACTCGGGAACTCTGGCACCCACACTAGATTGCTTACAGCTGATCCAGTGTGCCAATTGTGAACTCCACCAGAGACAAGAGAAAAGCCCAGGAGGTTTGGGGTGAAAGAGAAGTTTTACCTCCTGTCCTGGCATGGATGTGACATTGTGCCCCACCGGCCTGCTGTTTTCTCTGAATGCTGACGTCCTGGGACAAGCTGCATGACTGACTCAGATGCTGATTTTCAAAGTTCAGGTCTTGTGGAGCCAGAGTGAAGAAGGGTTGTCAGGTGTGGATAAGCAGGAGTCTCCCACCTGGTCTTCACACCTGCTCCAATACCTGGGAGAAGGAGAGACATATGCTTATTTTTTAAGTGGTTATCTACTTCCTTCTCAAGCCGGCCAATGCCCTTGTCCTTTTTGGAGAAACAAACATACTCTTCCAAACAAACACTCAACTCCTCAGTTCCAAATGCACCATGAGTCAGGTTTGGTTTCCACCGGCTCCAGAGCCCAGCTGGGAGGACCCTCCTGAGCCATCCTGACAGCAGACTACCAGCAAACCTGGGGAAACAGGGCACAATGCTGAGTGGGGGCCTGGCTCCAGTGTTTCTTATGACCACTCTTAAGCCTGGAGAAACAGAAACTATACAGCTCACCACTCCGTCCTGCAGGAACAATCTGTAGTTCTTCAGGATTCAGGGTCTCTCATCCAGCACCTCCCTACTGCCCTCAGAGCCAGCAGGCAGCACTGACTCTTCTTCAGGTGGGTTTCCCATGGTGGCTCGCCACTGCCTCCAGTGGTCGGAAGCAGCATTGCCACCCCTACCGTGCTCTCTGGCACCACAGCTCACCCACCACCTCCAGTGGCATGAACTGGCACTGTTGGGCTTTCCACAGACTCCTAAAGCAGCCCCCAAACCCTCCACTGGTGTAAAACCACACTGGCACTGTCCCTCCAGATTGGGGTCCTCTGGGCCACACCCCAGGTGTCCGCCTGCCACCCAGGAGGAAACTGTACCATTCGAAGCTGAGCAAAACCCTCAGAATGGAACAAACCCACATGACTCCCTGAGGACACCCCCAACTTCGATGGTCCCCGCAGTCACAAACTCATTCTGATGTGCTTCCTGACCCCCATGTTTGACTCAGCCCCTGGGGATCCAGCCTCAGCACCAGGAGGTAGGGCCAGAATACCCCTAAGCCCTAACCCAAACCCTAGGTTGTGTTTTCAGGCTTCCATGCCCAGAGACATGGCCAAAAATCCCTCCAGATTGGGAACCCCTGAGCCACAACCAAGGACTCCGCCTACCATCCATGTTCTCCTCGGTGCTCTTCAGAGCTACCCAGAACCCTCAGACCAGGAGAAGCCCACATGCATTCCAGAGGCCGCCATCACCTCTGATGGCCCACATGGCAACAAAACCCAGAGATTGACATACCACTTGACCCCCATCCTTGACTCAGCCCATGGGAGATCCCGCCTCAGCACTGACAGTTTGGACCTGCCATGGCCCTAGGCCCTAACCCTAATCGTACGTTGGCTTTTCAGGCTTCTGTCCCCAGAGACCTGTCCCCCAATCCCTCCAGATTGGGGACCCCAGGGCCACACCCCAAATGTTCGCCTGCCACTCAGGAGGAAACCACACCCATGCAGAACCCTCAGAACAGAACAAGCCCGCATGCTACCCTCAGACCACCCCCACCTCAAGCGGCCCACCCGGGCACAAAACCAAGCCCCTGATGCACTACTGGACCCCTGTCCTCAACTCAGCCCCCTGGGGATCTGCTTCAGTATGGGCATATTGGACCTGTCATACTCCTAGGCCCTAATAGTAACCCTAGGGTAGTTTCTCAGGCTTCTGTCCCCATAGAACTAGCCACCAATCCCTCCAGATTATGGACCCCTGAGCCACAGCCCAGGACTCCGCCTGCCACCCAGGAGGAAACCGTGCTGCTTGGAGCTGTGCAAAACCCTCAGAGTGGGAGAAACCTGCATACCCTCCTTGAGACCAACCCCCACTCTTCGCTCCCCACCAGACCAAAAACATGCAGACTGGTGCTCAGCTGGATCCCCCTCCCTTAACTCTGCCAGCGGGGCCCTCTCCCTTCCTGGGGGCCCTCAGGGGAGCCACATGGGCCCAACCCATGTTCCTGGATGGCCACGTCAACACTGAGTGAAAAAGAGCTCTAGATTGCATATGCCAGCATGGCCTGAATCACTGCCCAATGCTGACCAATTCTCACAGCTTTCTGCCCAAATCGATATCAATTTGACATCCACTCTTACTCAGGTGCTGGATATTCAATTCTACTGCTGCACACAAAAAGTGCCTTTCCCTTGACACTGAATGTAGCCAGAGCTTGGCTTAACAATTCCATCCTCAGCCTCCTGGTCTGCAAGCCCTCTTGATAGGGAATTCTGGAGCCACAATGCAGCATTCTGCCTTCCCATTAGAAACAAGAAAGGCCTGGTGGTTCTGCCCAGAAACACCACATGAAGATCAATCTGCTAGGCACTCTAGGGAACCTTTATTTATAGGCTGCCCTGGGCACTAGTGCTGTGTCTGACAGATCCTGAGCCAAAACCTAGTGTCAGCCACCCAGAGATCGGGGTCCATATCCACCATTTGAGACCGGCCATGGCCCATGTCCATCATCTCTACCCATCCTTGGTATTCAGGCATCTGTCCCCAGACTTTGCTGGAATCCCTGCTAATGGAGGAACCTGAAGCACAATAGAGAATTCCTCTTTCCCCATGGCATAAATCCTGGCTGTTGGGATGGGAGTCCAACCCTCAAAGTGGGAGCCAGCTGCATGGCCAAGGAAACCACGCCCACTCATTAGGGCCACCCTGGGCACAAGCAGGCATTGTGACACTCAGCCTGAGCATGATTACAAACAAGCCCTCTCAGTTGCACCTCCGGGATCCCGCATGCAGGACTGGTACGCCACTAGGCCCAAATCCTAACACGTGGTGGGATTTTCCAGGTGCCCAGACCCAGAGCCCATCTCTGGAATCCTATTTTGGGGCACCCCTAAGATGGAAAACAGCACTCTTCCCTTCCCCGAGAAAGCCAGCAACTCTTGGGAGCCGCAGGAACCTTAAGGAGGAAAAATCTCCCATGGACCCATGAGACCACACCTGCATTCCGAGGCCATTGTGGACACACAATCCGGATAAAAAGACTCTGCTACTGCCTTCGAGTCACCCGATTAACAGTTCCTGACAATCTTCCCAATAGGCCTATGCATTGGGCCCATGCCACTAAACCTAACCCGAGTTTGTGTTTGTAGACTTCTCTCCCAAAACCATGGCTCACATGCCCTCCGGGATGGGGTCTCTGGAGACACACTACAGGACTGTGGCTGCCATCCCCAAGGAAACTGTGCCATCAAAGTTGCCCAAACCTTCCATATTAGGAGAAACCTGCAAGGCCCTAGAGCACAACCCGATATTGGAGGCCGCTCTGCAAACAAATGCACAGTCAGAAACACCATGATTACCTACGTCTAGGAAGACACTGAAGTCAATGGTCCTGAGTCAGAAGATTGAAACTGACATTATCCTAAAACTTCATTGGAACCCTAGATGAAGTTTTCAGGCATCTGTCCTCAGAGGTCTGTTCTGGAATACCAATATATGATAAAACATATGGTCCCTGGGCCACACAACAGAACATCTCCTGTCCCCAGAAGGAAACCGTGCTCATCGACCAGTGTCAAACCCTCAGGGTAGATGAATCCTACATGGGCCCTTAGCCACCAGCACATTCATAGATCTCCCTGCTAACAAGCCAGAATTGTGACCCATCTTCACGAAACTCCATGTCAACTCCAGGCATTGGAACTCACCCCAGAGCCAACAAAATGAACCTGCCATGTTCCTAAGCTGCAATGGTCAATGGAGTTGTGCTTTCCAGACATCCATGTGGGAGTGCTCTGCTACCCAAATGTTCCACATGGGGGACACTGGAGAAAAGAAACCAGACACCCCCTCTCCAGAAGAAGGAAACCTTGCTGTTTGGAGCATCTCACAAGCCCCAGTGTGTGAAATCCTCCATGGCCTCTTGACACCACCCCTCCATTTCTCGGTCATCATACACACAATCTCCGTCTTGAGAAACATTTGACATCTGCCCTTACTCAGATGATAGATATTCCAATCAGCCCCTGCACACTGGAACAGCCTTTCACTTGGCACTGAATTGAACTGTAGCTTGGGTTTACAATTCCATCCTCACCCTACTGGTCCCCAAGCACTCTTAATAGAGAATTCTGGAGTCACAATGCAGCATTCTGCCTCCCCCATAGAAAGAAGAAGTGCCTGATGAGGTCTGCACAGAAACTCCACCTGAGGATCAATCTGCTTGGCCCTCGAGGGAACCCCGATTTATAGGCTGCCCTGGCCTCTAGTGCTGTGTATCACAGAGCATGAGCCCCAAACGTGTGTCAGACACCCAAAGAGCAGGGCCCATTATCAGCATGTGAGACCATGCATGGCCCAGGACCTTCATCTCTACCCATCCTTGGTATTCAGGCCATTCTGACCAGACCTTTGCTGGAACCCTACCAATGGGGGAACCTGAAGCACTGTAGAGAACGCCTACTTCCTCATGGCACGAAGCCTGGCTGTTGGGATTGGTGTCCAACCCTCAGAGTGGGAGCCAGCTGTATGGCCAATGAGACCACGCCCACTCATGAGGTCCGCCCTGGGCACAAGTAGGCATTTTGACCCTCAGTCTGAACATGCTTTCAAACAAACACTCTCAATTGCACCCCCAGGATCCCACATTACAGGCCTGGTACTCCCCAAGGCCAAAATGCTAACCCTTGGTGGGACTGTCCAGGTGCCCAGACCCAAAGGCCGTCACTGGAATCCCTGTTTTGGGGCACCCCTAATATGGAAAACAGCACTCTTACCTTACCCAAAAAAGCCACCAAATTATGGAGCACCATCAAGATCCTTAGAGAGGAAAAGTCTCCCATGGACCCATGAGACCACACCTGCATTCTGAGACCATCCTGGACACACAATCCAGAAATAAAAGCCTGTGCTACAGCCGTACAGTCACCCTAATTAAAGTTCCCGACGAACTTCCCTCCAGGTCTATGCATTGGGCCTGCGATCACATCGCCACTAAACATACCAAAATTTGTGTTTCCAGACCTCTCTACCAAAACCATGGCTCACATGCCAACCAGAATGGACAGTGTGCATATCAGAGTTGCCTAAACCTTCTAGATTTGGAGAAACCTGTAAGGCCCCTGAGCCCACCCCAATAATGCTGGCCACACAGGATGCAAATGCGCAGTCTGAAACACCCTGATCACCTACATCCAGGGAGATAGCCAAGTTAATGATCCTGAGTTATAAGTTTGAACCTGAAATGTCCCTAGGCCCTCAATGGAACCCCATTAGGTTTTCAGGCATCTGTCCTCAGGGGCCTGTTCTGGAATACCAATTTATGACACATCATGTGGTCCCTGACCCACACAACAGAACACCTCCTGTCCCCAGAAGGATACAGTGCTCTTCGACCTGTGCCAAACCGTCAGGGTAGGAGAATCCTGCATGGAACCTTAGCAACCAGCACATTCTAAGATCTCCTTGGAAACAAACCAGCGTTGTGGCTTATCTGCAAGAGATTCCATGTCAACTCAAGGAATTGATACTTTGCCCCAGAGCCACCAGAACGAACCTGCCATGTTCCTCAGCTGCAATGGTCAATGGAGGTGTGCTTTCCAGGAATCCATGCCAGAGAGCTCTGCTTCACCAACTTTCCACATGGGGGAACCTAGAGCAAACAAACCAGACTTCACCTGCCCAGTAGAAGGAAACCTTACTGTTTGGAGCAGCTCACAGGACTCAGCGTGTAAACTCCTCCATGGCCTCTTGACGCCACCCCCCCATATGTTGGTCATCATAGACACAAAATCTAGTGTGAGCAAACATCTGACACCCACCCTTATTCCGGTGCTGGATGTCTCGAATAAACCACGGCACATTGGAACTGCCTTCCGCCTGGCACTGAATAGAACAGTAGCTTGTGTTTACAATTCCATCCTCACTCAACTGGTCCCCAAGCCCTCTTGATAGGGAAATCTGGACCCACAATGCAGCATTCTGCCTTCTCCACCAAATGAAAAAGTGCCTGGTGAGTCTGGGGAGAAACCCCACAGGAGGATACATCCGCTTGGTCCTCAAGGGAACGCCGAATTATAGGCTGCCCTGGCCCCCAGTGCTGTGTCTGACAGAGCCTGAGCCCCTACCGAGTTTCAGCTACCAGAGAGTGGGCCCTATATCTAGCATTTGGGATGGTCATGGCCCAAGTACGTCATCTCTACCCATCCTTGGTATTCAGGCACCTGTCCCCAGATCTTTGCTGGAATCCCTACCAATGGGGAACCTGAAGCACAATAGAGAACTCCACTTTACCCATGGCAATAAACCTGGCTGTTGGAATGGGTGTCCAATCCTTAAAGCGGGAGCCAGTTACAAGACCAATGAGACCATGCCCACTCCTGAGGGCCGCCCTGGGCACAAACAGTCATTGTGATCCTCAGCCTGAGCATGCTTTAAAACAATCCCTCTCAGCTTCACTACCATGATCCCGAATTGCAGGCCTGGAATGCCTCTACGCACAAATCCTAAAACTTGGTGGGATATTCCAGGTGCCCAGACCCAGGGCTCGTCTCTGGAATTCCTGTTTTGGGACACCCAGGAGATGTAAAACAGCACTCTTCCCTTCCCCGAAAAAGCCACCAAACTATGGGGAACCACCAGGATCCATAGAGAGGAAAAGTCTCCCATGGATCCATGAGAACACACTGGCATTCCGAGGCCAACCTGGACACAAAATCCAGAGAGAAAAGCCTGTGCTACCGCCTTCCAGTCACCCTAATTACAGTTCCAGCTGAGCTCCCCTCCAGATCTATGCCTGGGCCTGTGATCACCTCGCCCCTAACCCTAATCCGAATTAATGTTTGCAGACTTCTCTATGAAAACCATGGCACACATGCCCTCCAGGATGGGTTCTCTGGATCCACGCCACAGGACTGTCCTGCCATCCCCAAGGAAACTGTGCCCATCAAAGTTGCACAAACCTTCTAGATTAGGAGAAACCTGCAAGCCCCTGAGCCTACCCCAATATTGGTGGCCACTCTGAATGAAAATGCACACCTACATCCAGGCAGACAGCCAAAGGAATGGTCCCGAATCAGAATAGTGAACCTAACATGCACCTAGGACGTCATTGGAACCCTAGATTCAGTTTTCACACATCTGTCCTCTGAGGCCTGATCTTGAATGTGAACTTATGATACATCATGTTGTCCCTGGGCCACATTACAGAACATCTCCTGAACCCAGAAGGAAACCGTGCCCTTCCATCTGTGCCAAAGCCCAGGGTAGCCCTGGCTGCACAGCCCCTTCGCCAAAACCACATTAGAAGATCGCCCTAGTAACAAACCAGCATTGTGGCCCATCTGCAAGAGATTCCATGTCCACTCAAGGACTTGGTACTTCACTCCAGAGACACCAGAACGAACCTGCCATGTTCCTCAGCTGCAATGGTCAGTGGAGTTGAGCTTTCCAGGCATCCATGTGTTGAGCTCTGGTACCCAAAGTTTTCACATGGGGGAGCCTGGAGCAAATCAGTCACACTCCACCTGGCCAGTAGAGCGAAATTTGCTATTTGGAGTAGCTCATAAGTCTCAACGTGAAAACCCCTTCATGGCTTCTTGACGCCACCCCTCCATTTGTCAGTTATCATAGACACAAACTCCAGGGTGAGCAAATATCTGACATCCGCCCTTACTCAGGTGCTGGATATCTCGAATAAGCCGCTGCACATAGGGACTGCCTTCTGCTTGGCATTGAATTGAACCGTAGCTTGCGTTTACAATTCCATCCTAACCTGACTGGTCCCCAAGCCCTCTTGATAGGGAAATCTGGAGCCAAAACGCACCCTTCTGCCTTCCCTATAGCAAGAAGTCCCTGGTGAGTCAGGCCAGAAACCCCACATGAGGATCAATCTGCTCGGCCCTCGAGGCAACCCATTTATAGGTTTTCCTGGCCACTAGTGCTGTGTCTGGCAGAGCCTGAGCCCCGACCTAGTGTCTATCCCCAGACAGTGGGCCCCACATCTAGCATTTGGGATTGCCATGGCCCAAGTATGTCATCTCTACCCATCCTTGGTACTAAGGCACCTGTCCCCAGACCTTTCCCTCGCCAATGTGGGAACCTGAAGCACAATTGAGAACTCCTCCTTCCTCATGGCAGGAATCTTGGCTGTTGGGATGGGTGTCCAACCCTCAAAGTGGGAGCCAGTTACAAGACCAGTGAGACCACGCCCACTCCTGAGGGCCGCCCTGGGCACAAACAGGCATTTTGTCCCTCAGCCTGAATATGCTTTCAAACAATCCCTCTCAGTTGCACCACCATAATCCTGCTGTGCAGGCCTGGTATGCCTCTAGGCACAAATCCTAAAACTTGGTGGGATTTTCTAGGCGCCCAGACCCAGAGCCTGTCTCTGGATTCCCTACTTTGGGGCACGCTTAAGATGGAAAACAACACTCTATTCCCCGAAAAAGCCACCAAACTATGGGGAGCCACCAGATCCATAGAGAGGAAAAGTCTCCCATGGACCCATGAGAACACACCTGCATTTGGAGGCCATCCTGGACACACAATCCAGAGAGAAAAGCCTCTGCTACCAACTTCCTATCACCCTAATTACAATTCCAGATGCTCTGCCCTCCAGGTTTATACATTGGCCCTCTATCATCTTACCACTAAGCCTAATTTGACTTTGTGTTTGCAGACTTCTCTCCCAAAACAATGGCTTTCTTGCCCTCCAGAATCAGTTCTTTAGAGCCATACAACAGGACTGTGCTGCCATCCCCAAGGAGACTGTGCCCGTCATAGTTGCCCAAAACTTCCTGGGTAGGAGAAACCTGTAAGGCCCCTGACCCACCCCAATGCTGGTGGACACTCTGGATGCAAATGTGCAGTCTGAAACTTCTTGATCACGTACATCTAGGCAGACACCCAAGTCAATGTCTCTGAGTCAGAAGATTGAACGTGACATGACCCTAGGACCTAATTTTACCCTAGATTATGTTTTCAGTCATCTCTCCTCAGAGGCCTGTTCTGGAATATTAACTTATGATACATGTGAGCCACACAACAGAACATCTCATTTCCCAGAAGGAAACTGTGCTCTTCAGCCTGTTCCAATCCCTCAGGGTAGGAGAATCCTGCATGGCACCTTAGCCACCAGCACATTCTAAGATCTCCCACATATCAAACCAGAACTGTGACCCATGTGCAAGAGATTCCAAGTCAACTCAAGGCCTTGGTGTTTTGCCCAAGAGCCATCAGAATAAAACTGCCAAGTTCTTCAGCAGCAATGGTCAAAGGAGCTGTGATTTCCCGTCATACATTTGGGAGAGCTCTGCTCCCCAAACTTTCTGCATGGGGGACCCTGGAGTAAACACGCCAGACTCCACCTGTCCAGTAGAAGGAAACCTTGTTGTTTGGAGCATCTCACAAACCTCAGCGTGGGAAATCCTCCATGGTCTCTTGACGCCACTTCTCCATTTGTCGGTCAGCATAGACACAAACTCCACTGTGAGCAAGTCTGACATTTGCCCTTACTCAGTTGCTGGATGTCTCTCATAAGCCAATGCACATTGGAATGGCTTTCAGCTTGGCACTGAATTAAACTGTAGCTTGTGATTACAATTACATCCTCACCCGACTGGTCCCCATGCCCTCTTGATAGGGAAATCTGGAGTCACAACGCTACATTCTGCCTTCCCCATAGAAAGTAGAAGTGCCTGGTGAGTCAGGCCAGAAACCCCATATGAGGATCTTTCTGCTTGGCTCTCAAGGGTGCCACGCTTTATAGGATTCCATGACAACTAGTGCTGTGTCTGACAGAGCCTGAGCCCCGACCTATTGTCAGCCAGCCAGAGTTTGGGGCCCATATCCAGCATGTTAGTGCGGCTATAGTCCAAATACATCCCCTCTACCCATCCTTGATATTCAGGCATCTGTCCCCATACCTTACCTGGAATACCTGCCAATGGTGGAACTTGAAGCACAATAGAGAACTCCTCCTTCCCCATAGCAGGAAACCTGGCTGTGGGGATGGGTGTCCAAGCCTCAGAGTGGGAGCCAGCTGCATGGCCAATGAGACCACGCCCACTCATGAGGGCCACCCTTGGCACAAGCAGGCATTGTGGCCCTCAGCCTGAGCATGCTTTCAAAAAAGCCCTCTCTGTTGTGCCACCAGGATCCCGCATTGCAGCCCTGGTACACCCCTCATCCCGAATCCTAACCCTTGGTAGAATTTCTTGGTGCCCAGTAACAGAGGCTGTCTCTGAAATCCCTGTTTGGGGGCACCCCTAAGATGGAAAACAGCACTCCTCCCTTCCCCGAAAAACAGCACTCCTCCCTTCCCCGAAAAAGTCACAAAACTATGGAGAGCCACCAGATCCTAAGTGAGGTAACGTCTCCCATGAACCCAAGAGACCACACCTGCATTCAGAGTCCATCTCTCATCTGGACACACAATCCAGAGAGGAAAGCCTGTGTTACTGCCTTTCAGTCACCCTAATTACAGTTCCTGATGAGCTCCACTCCAGGTCCACGCATTGCGCCTGTGATCACCTCGCCACTAACCCTAACCCGCATTTGTGTTTGCAGACTTCTCTCACAGTATCATGGCTCACATGCTCTCCAGGATAGGGTCTCTAAAAACACACCACAGGATTGTGCCTGCCATCCCCAAGGTAACTGTGCCCATCACAGTTGCCCAAACCTTCCAGATTAGGAGAAACCTGCAAGGCCCCTGAGCCCACCCCAATATTGTTGGCAGTGCTGGACACAAATTCACAGTCTGAAAGACCCTTATCACCTACATCCAGGGAGACATCCAAGTCAATGGCCCTGAGTCAGAAGATTGAACCTGACATGCCCCTAGGACCTCATTGAATCCCTACATTAGGTTTTCAGGCATCTGTCCCCAGGGTCCTGTTCTGGAATACCAACTTAGGAGTCAACATGTGGTCTCTGAGCCCCACAACAGAACATCTCCTGTTCCCAGAAGGAAACTGTGCCCTTCGACCTGTTCCAAACCCTCAGGGATGGAGAATCCTGCACAGCACCTTAGAAACCAGCACATACGCTGAGTTTGTGTGTTGCTCCAAGCCACAAGGTTTCCTTCTGCTAGACAGTAGAGTCCTGTTTGATGGTTCCAGGACGTCCCATATGGAAGGACTGGAGGGCAGAGTTCGAAGGATGGATGCCTGTACACCATACCTCGCATTCCAATTGGCTATGAGTGACAAAACATGTTTGAACTCCTGGCTCTAGGGTAGGCTACCCAAGGGGCTGAGTTGAAATGGACTCTGCTGAGGATGGGTTGTAATGTGGGTTTGTGTACATGGAGACCATGGAATGTGCTGGTGGCTCAGGGGTCTTGCAGAATTCGCCTTACCAAAGGGTTTGATACAGCTCGAATAAGAAAGCTCCCCATGTGGAGATGATAGAGGTTCTGTTTAGTGAATCAGAAAAGCCCCAGATGCTGGTCTTCGAAACCAGTCCTCTGAGAACAGAAACCTGGAAACCAAAGCTAGGATTTAGATTAAGGCCTAGGGGCCTGTCCGTTTCAATCTTCTGTCTCTAGGGACACTGTTGAGGGTCTAAGTGGAGATAGTTGCTCAGCTGGTGTCAGAATGCCTCTCTTAGTCCAGGGCGGCCTGCACTATTGGCATGGCCTCGGGGGCCTTGGAAGTTTGTCCTAATCTGTAGGGCTGTGGCCAATGGATTGGGCACAGTTTTCTTGGAGAGGACAGGCACTATCATTCTGGAGGGTGTTTGGGTCCGGGCTGTGGGCACAGAAGTCTGAAAACACAAACTCGGCTAGGTGTGGCACTGAGGGTATGACAGGCCCGATCTGCAGGCCGTGAGGGGATCTCCTCAGGTTATGAAAGAATGGCGAGTGGGAGGTGGTCACTCAAGGTTTTGTCTCTGGATATTGTGTCCCCAGTAGCCATGGAATGTAGGGGTGGCCTCAGGGGCTATGGGAGAGTCTCCCTCTCTGAGGATTTGGACCAGCTCCCAATATTTTGGAGTCATTTGTGGGAAGGGTGGAGTCCTGTTGTCAGGCTCAGGTGTTTCTCCAAGAGAGGGTTTCCAGATCACAGATCGGGTAACTGGAAAACTCGAACTCTGGTGAAGTTTGGGAGCATTGGGGCTTGGCAAGCCCCATATTCTGGCTCTTGGTCCAGGCCCTGAGAGGCCTTACTTCCACATGGGGCTCACGCTGAGGGTTACAATGTGAGTTTGTGCCCAAGGGAGAACTCAAGTTTTGGCTTGGCCTCAGGGGACATGAAGGTTTCTCCTACCCTGAAGGTGTGACTCCATGCAAACAGCAAGCTTTACAACCATGGGGAAGGTGGAGTTATGGTTTGTGCTTAAGATACCCACCTGTGCTGGGATTTGATATAATGTCTAGGTTCAAATGTCTGAAAACCCAGGTTGGGAAGAGATGATGGCCTAAGGCCATGGCGTGTCCCATGTGCTGGGTGTGAGGCCAGCTGTATCCTTGTCTGTCCGAATGTCTGGCCCCAGGCTGTGTCAGACAGAGCATTAGTGCCAAGGGCCACTTATCCAATTTGGGTGCAGTCGAGGTGGAGGCACGTTGATCTTCATTTGGGGTATCTGGAGAGCCCCATAGCGCAAATATTTTCTACTGGTGGGCAGGCAGAGGGCTGAGGTGTGGTTCCATATTTCCCAGTCTGGATGGCTTGTTTGCCAGGAGTGTGAGGAAGGAAGTCTGAAAACACAAGCTAGCGTGAGGTCTGGGGCCGAGGGCACGCAGGCCCACTTTGCATAGGCTGAATTGAGATCTCCTGCATCTGTGGTCAGGGAGAGTATCAGAAGGTGCCTCAGGCTGGAGTTTGTGTCCATGATGGCCTCCTCCTAAAGGGGGTGGGGCCATTATGAGGCCAGAGTCATTTCCCTATGCTGGGAGTTGTTAGCTGCTCCAAACCTCAAGTTTTCCCTCTGCACACATTCGAGTCCTATTGAATGGTTCCAGGATGCCCCACACAGAAAGACTCGAGAGCAGGGGTTTAAGCATGGATGCCAGGAAACACCACCTCACCTTCCCATTGACTGGTTGGGATAAGGCAGGCTCAATCTGCGGGCTATTGGGCGAGCTACCCAGAGGGCTGAGTTGAAATGGACTCTGCTGAGGATGGGCCATAATGTGGGTTGGTGGCCATGGAGACCTTGGAATGTGGTGGTGGCTCAGGGTCTTTGTAGGATTCTCCAACCTGAAGGGTTTGACACAGCTCCAACCAAGAAGCTTCCCGTGTGGACACGAGAAGTGTTCTGTTTGGTGCCTCAGGAAAGCCCCATATGCTTGTCTTCGATCCCAGGACTCTGAGGAATGACACCTGGAAACCAAAGCAAGAGTTCAGATTAGGGACTAGGGGCCTGTCCATTTCAATCTTCTGTCTTCGTGGACATCTCTCTGCGTGTCTGTGTGGAGGTAGTTGCTCAGCTTGTGTCAGATTGCCCCTGTTTGTCCAGGGCGGCTCTTGTTCCATCCACTGAGAGGCATTAACTGAGTAGGGGACTCATGCTGAGGGTCGCAATGCGTGTTTGTGCCCAAAGCGGCCCTCAATCATGGGTGGGGCATCATTGACCATGCAGGTTTTTCCTACATTGAATGTTGGACAACATGCCAACCACAAGGTTTCTTGCAATGGGGAAGGAGGACTTCTGATTCCTGCATCACGTTCACCTCTAGGCGTGATTGGAGATAAGATCTAGGTTCTGAAACCTGAAGACCGAGGTTAGGAAGAGATGACGACCTAAGGCCATTCCATGTCTGATTTGCCCAGTTTGCGGCCACCTGTCTGGATGTCAGTCATGAGGTCTGGGCTCAGGCTGTGTCAGACAGGGCATTAGTACCCAGATAAGCTGTATAATTGGGGTACAGTCGAGTGGCATGCAGAAGATAATCATTTGCGGTTTCTCATTAGCCCCTTTGGGTAAAGTTTTTTTTCTGGAGGGCAGGCAGAGTGCTGGATTCTGGCTCCGGAATTGCCAAACTGGAGGGCTTTGGGGCCAGGACTGTGAGAACGGAAGTCTGAGAAAACAAGCTAGGTTTAGGTTTTGGGGCGAGAGCACAGCAGGCACCCTCTGCAGAGCTGAATCAAGATTTCGTGCATCTGAAGTCAGCACGAGGATCAGACGTTGGCTCAGGTTGGAGATTCTATCCATGATGGCCCCTTCATGAAGGGGGGTCATAACGAGACCATGGGAGTTTTCCCGTGATGTGAGTAGTGAGATATTCCAAACCACAGGGATTTTCTGCACGTCAATTGAAACCTGTTGGATGGCTCCAGGACGTCCCATATGGAATGACTGCAGAACAGGGTTCTAAGGATGGATGCCTGGGCAGCCCGCCTCACATTCCATTTGTCTCCTAGCAACAGGACACGTTTGATCTGCTGGCTCTGGTGTAGCAACCAAAGGGGCTGAGTTGAAATGGACTCTCCTGAGGATGTGTCATAATGTGGGTTTATGTCCATGGAGACTTTGGAAAGGGATAGTTGCACCAAGGCCCTGAAGGATTCTCCTATACTGGCGGTATTGACACAGCTCCACAGAGCACATTTCCTATGTGGAGATGAGATTTGTTCTCATTGGTGCTTCAGTTAACCCCCATATGGAAATCAGAACTCTGAGGAGAGATGCCTGAAAATGAAAGCAATGGATCTGTTTCCAGTTAAATCTTCTCTGGGGACATTTGTCTACGGGTCTGAGTGGAAGTAGTTCCTCAGCTTGTGTCAGATCACCACTGTTCCTCACGGTTGGGCTACACTATCGGGATGGCCCCAGTGACTTTGGAGGTCTCTCCTAATTTGCAAGTTTTTGGCCAATGAAATGGGCAGAATTCCTTTGGGGAGGGAAGGCACAGTCCTGAAGTGTGGCTCCAGGGTACCCAGCCTGGAGGGTGTGTGGGTCACAGCTGTGGGGACAGAAGTCTGAAAACAGAAACTCGGCTTAGATTTGGGGATGTAGCTATGGCAGGCCCGATTTACAGACCTTGGGAACTCTTCATGACATGAACAAAGGGCGAGTGTGAGGCATTTGCTCAGGCTTTTGTCTCTGGATTTTGTGTCACCAATGGCTGTGGAATGTCGGGGTGGCTTCATGAGCCATGGACGAGTCTCCCTCTCTGGGATATTGGCCCAATCCCAAGATTTTTGAGGTCATTCTGTATGATGGGAGGAGTGCGTTCTGTTTTTTTTTTTTTTTTTTTTTTACCTCAGTTGTGTCACTAAAATACGGATTCCAGAGCAGAATCCTGGGGAGGAGCGACTGGACAACACGAAATCTGGTTAAGATTGGGGGCCTAGGGGCATGGCAATCCCCATATGCGGGCTCTTGGTCCAGCCACTGAGAGGCCTTCCTTGAGGACAGAGCTCACACTGAGGGTCACAATGCATGTTTGTGCCAAAGGTAGCCCTCAAGCATGGGCGGGGACTCATGGACCACGCTGGTGTCTCCTACACTGAACATTGGACAACATGCCATCCACAAGGTTTTGGCCATGGGGAAGGAGGAGTTCTGATTTTTGCATCACGTTCACCCCTAGGAGTGATTGGAGTTAAGGTCTAGCTTCTGAAGCCTGAAAACCGAGTTTGGGATAAAATGATGACCTAAGGCCATGGCGGGTCGGATGCGCTCAGTGTGCGGTCAGCTGTCTGGGTGTTGGTCAGAACATCCGGGCTCAGGCTGTGTCAGACAGTGCATTAGTGCCCAGGTTAGACTATACAATTTAGGTACAGTCGAGTGCCGTGTAGGTTTATCCTCATTTGGGGTGTCTGGAAAGCTCCACAGGGCAACATTTTTCTTCTGGAGGGAAGGCAGAGTGCTGCATTGTGGGTCTGTAATTGCCAAACGTGAGGGCTTGGGGGCCAGGATGTGAGGACAGAAGTCTGAGAACACAAGCTAGACTTAGGTTTCAGGGCGAGGGCAAGGCAGGCACACTGCGATCTCGTGCATCTGAAGTCAGACGATGGCTCAGTTTGGAGATTCTGTCCAAGATGGCCCCTTCATGAAGCGGGGGGGGGGGGGGCGTCACAAAGCCATTGAGGTTTTCCCATTTTGGGAGTATTGAGATGCTCCAAACCGCAAAAATTCCTTCTGCGGGACAATTGATACCTGTTGGATGGCTCCAGGACATCCCATAGGGACGACTCAAGAGCAGGGTTCTAAAGATGGATGCCTGGGTTTCCCACCTCGCATTCCAATCGCCTCATTGTGATAAGACAAGTTGAATCTTTTGTCTCTGGTGGAGCAACCGAGGGCGCTGAGTTGAAATGGACTCTCCTACGCATGGGTCATAATGTGGGTTTGTGTCCATGGGGACCTTGGAATGGGGCGGTGACACCAGGGTCATGAAGTTTTCTACTAACCAGAGGTTTTGACACAGTTCCCACGTGCAAGTTTCTAATATGGAGACGAGATTTGTTCTGGTGGGTGCTTCAGGAAAGCCTCATATGCTGCTATTGGAAACCAGGCCTCTGAGGAGAGATGCCTGGAAACCAAAGCAATGGATCTGCTGAAGTCCTAGGGGCCTATCCAGCTCAATTTTCTTCTCTGTGGGCATCTGTCTCCAGGTCTGAGTGCAGGTAGTATCTCAGCTGGTGGCAGATAGCCCCTGTTTGTCCCGGGTAGCCTACACACTTAGGATAGCCTTGGGGACTCTAGAGCTTTGTCCTAATTTGTTCTGACTGGTGCCACCCCGACATTCCACGACCATCGTTGACACAAAATCCAGACAAAAGCTTGAGCAAGCGCCTCACTCTCGCCCTTTGTTCATATCCCAAAAAGTTCTAATGATCTGTAGATGGGCCTGCCATACCTACATCCTCAAACTTAAGCTGAGTTGCTGTTTTTAGACTTTTGTCCCCACGGACCTGGCCCACACACCCTCCAGGCTAGGGCCCCTGGAGCCACACCTCAGGATTGTGCCTGCCCTCTCAAAGGGAATTCTTCATATTCCATTGGCCACAACCATATAAATCAGGAGAAATCTCCAATGTCCCTGGGACCTTCCCAATATTGTAGGCCGCCTGGAACAAACAGGGGTGATCTGACACTAGCTGAGCACCTAGCTCCACACAGACTCGGAGACAAGGTCCCCAGAGAAGAACATTGAACTGGACAGGCCCCTAGGCCCTAATCAGATCCATTGCTTTGGTTTCCAGGCATCTCTCCTCAGAGGCCTGGTTTCCAATACCAGCCTATGGGGTTTCCAGAGGCACCCATCAGAGCAAGTCTTGTCTGCACATTGGAAACTTGCTCGTGGAGCTATGTCAGAACCTCAGAGGCCTGGTTTCCAATACCAACATATGGGAGTTTCCTGAGGCATCAATCAGAACATATGTCTTCTCCACATGGGAAACGTGCTCTTTCAAGCTGTGTCAAAACCTCCGGTTAGGAGAATCCTTCAGGGCCCAGGTGCCACCACCTCATTCCAAGGTCCCCATGGACACAATCCCACATTAGGACCCATCTGCAGGAGAGTCTATTTCAACTCAGTGCCCTTGGGTGCTCCCCTAGAGCCAGCAGATCGAACCTATCTTGTCACTAGGAGACAATTGGAATGCGAGGCGGGCTGGCTAGGCATCCATCTGTAGAAAACTACTCTGAAGCAATTCCATATGGGACATCTTGGAGCCATCCAACAGGTCACAGCTGTCCTGCAGAAGGAATCCTTCCACTTTGGAGCACCTCACAACTCCCATCATGGGAAAAGCTCTGTGGCCTCGTGGTGCACCGTCCCCTTCATGAAAGAGCCATCTTGGATAGAAACTCCAACCTGAGCCAACGTCTAATCCTCGCCCTGACTTCAGATGCACGAAATCTTGATTCAACTCTGCAGAGTGTGCCTGCCGAAGCCCCGCCCCAAAGCAAAACCTACCTATTGTTCTCAGACTTCGTCCTCACCTCTGATCCCACCTCACACTCTGATCCCACCAGCCCACCAGTTTGGGAATTCCGGAGAGACACAATGCAGCACTCTGACTGCCCTCCAGAAGAGAAACGTTGCCCTATGGGCTAACCAGAAACGCCAAATGAGGATCAGCCTGCATGCCACTTGACTCTACCCCAAATATACAGTTTCGCTTGGGCGCTAATGCCCTGTCTTGCACAGCCTGAGGCCTGAATTCCCAACTGACACCCAGACAGCTGGCTGTACACTGAGCACATCAGACCCGCCATGGCTTTAGGTCATCATCTCTTCCCAACATTGGTTTTCAGGCTTCAGAACCTAGACCTTATCTATACTCACTACCCAGGGGTGAACGTGATGCAGAAATGAAACTCCTTCTTCCTAAAGGCAATAAACCTTGTGGTTGGCATGTTTTCCAACGTTCAGTGTAGGAGAATCCAGTGTAGCCCATGAGTCCCCGCCCATGCTTGAGAACCGCAATGGGCACAAACACATTGGGAACCTCAGTGTGAGCCCTGTCCTCAAGTAAAGCCTCTCAGGGGCTGGACCAAGAACCCGCATTGCCATCCCTAAATCCCCCAATATTAATGAGAGGTTAGAGGTCTAGTCACCCCTATTCAGGTCTCTGCTCTGGAACCCCTGAGGAAAAAAATATCGAAGGGACTCCTCCCATCCCCCGAATGAGCCCCAAAACTTGGGATCTGACCAAATCTTAAAAGAGAAAGAATAGTCCATGGCCAAAGAGGTCATCCTGACATTCCATGGCCACCATTGACACAAAATCCAGAGACAAAAGCCTGGAGATATGCCTCACACTTGCCCTTTGTTCATAGCCTGAAAAATTCTCCTCACGGTCTATAGATCAGGCCTGTCATACCTACGTCCCCAAACCTAAGCTGAGTTTGGGTTTTCAGATTTCTGTACCCACTGTCCTGGCCCACCCACCCTGCAGGCTGGGGCCCTTGGAGCCAAGCCTCAGGACTGTGCCTGCCTTCTCCAAGCGAATTCTGCCCATTCCATTGGCCACAACCCTAAAGATTAGGAGAACACTCCAAAGTCCCTGAGGCCATCCCAATAGTGTTGTTCACTCAGGGCAAACAGGGCGATCTGTCCCAAGCTGAGCAACTACCTCAACTCAGACCCATAGACAGATAACCCCAGAGAAGAAGATTGAACCGGACAGGCACCTAGGCCCTAATCAGATCCATTGCTTTTGATTCCAGACATTTCTCCTCAGAGGCCTGGTTTCCAATACCAGCATATGTGTTCTTCTGGAGGTACCAGTCTGAACAAATCTCATTTCCACATGGGAAACATGCTTTTTGGAGCTGTATCAAAACCTCCAGTTAAGGGAAACCTTCAGGTCCCAGCAGCCAACACACCATTCCAAGGTCTCCATGGACACAAATCCACATTATGACGCATCCTCAGGAGAGTCCATTTCAACACATCCCCTTTGGTTTCTCCCCAAAAGAAGCAGATCGAACCTTCCTTGTCACTAGGAGACAATAGGAATGTGAGGCGGGCACTCCAGGAATCCATCCTTAGAACCCTGCACTGCCGTTGTTCCGCATGGGACGTCCTGGAGCAATCAGACCAGTCTCGACTGTCCCGTAGAAGGAATCCTTGCCGATTGGAGCAACTTACAATGCCCATCGTGGGAAAGTCTCCATAGCCCCATGATGCCCCCCACCATCATGAAGGGGCCATCCTGAACAGAAACTTCAACCTGAGCCTACGTCTGATCCTCGCCCTCACTTCAGATGCATGAGATTTAGATTTGGCTCCACAGAGTGTGCCTGCCATGGTCTTGACCCAAAACCTAAGCCTAGCTTGTGTTCTCACACTTCCTTCCTCACAATTCTGGCCCACAAGCCCTCCAGTGTGAGAATTCCATAGCCACAATGCAGCACTCTGCCTTCCGTCCAGAAGAAAAACGTTGCCCCTGGGGCTACCCAGAAACGCCAAATGAGGATCAACCTGCATGCCACTCAACTTTACTCCAATTATACAGTCTACGCTTGGCACTGATGCCCTGTCTGACACAGCCTGAGCCTGGACCTCCTGGACGACACTCAGAAAGGTGGTGTCACACCTAAGGACTGTGCCAGTGCTCTCCAAGGGAACTCTGCCCGTTTCATTTGTCACAACCTTACAGATTAGGAGAAACCTCCAATCCCCAAGACCAGCCCAATAGTGTTGGCCTCCCCCAACATACATGGGCGATCTGACACAAGCTGAGTAGAGACCTCCATTCTGAATCTTAGACAGAGACACTCAGAGGAGAATATTGAAGAGGACAGGCCCCTAGACCCTAATCAGATCCATTGCTTTGGATTCCAGGCTTTGTTCCCCAGATGCTTGGTTTCCAATACCAGGTTGTGGGGGTTTCAGAACAAATCTCGTCTCTACATGGGAAACTTGCTCTTTGGAGCTGCATCAAAACCTCAGGTTAGGAGAATTCTTCAGGGCAACAGAACCACTGCCCCATTCCAAGGGCTCCATGGACACAAATCCACATCATGACTGATCATCATGAGAGTCCATTTCAATTCAGCCCCCTCGGTTGTTCCCCCAGTGACAGCAGATCGAATCCTCCTTTTCACTAGGACACAACTGGAATGCAAGTTGGACTGCCCAGGCATCCATCATTAGAACTGTGCTTTGGAGCATTTCTTATGGGACGTCCTTGATCCATCCATTAGTTCGTGATTGTCCCGCTAACGGAATCCTTGTGGTTTGGAGCATCACACACTCACAAAGTGGGAAAACTTCCATGGTTTCCTGATGCCCCACCCCCACCCTCATGAAGGGGACATCATGTACAGAAACTCCAACCTAAGCCAACATCTGATCCTCGCCCTGACTTCAAATGCACGAGATCTCAATTCAGGTCTGTAGAGTGTGCCTGCCATGTCACCACTGCGAATTCAAAGCTGAACTTGTGTTCTCAGACTTCTGTCCTAAAACACCTGGCCCACAAGCCCTGACGTTGGCAATTCTGGAGCCAGAATGCAGCACTCTGCCTGCCCTCCAGAAGAAAAACGTTGCCCTATGGGGCTAACCAGAAACCCCAAATGAGGACCAACCTACACATCACTCGACTGTACCCGAATTATACAGTCTAGCCTGGGGACTAATGCCCTGCCTGACACAGCCTGAGCCCGGACCTCATGACGGACACACAGACATCTGGCCGCACACTAAGTGCATCGGACCCGCCATGGCCTTAGGTCGTCATCTCTTCCCAACCTCGGTTTTCAGGCTTCAGAATCTAGACCTTATCTCTACTCACTGCCAGCCGTGTACGTGATGCAGAAATCAGAACTCCTCCTTCCCCATGACCAGAAACCCTGTGGTTGGCATGTTGTCCAATGTGCAGTGTAGGAGAAACCAGCATGGCCCATGAGGCCTCAGACATGTTTGAGGGCTGCGATGGGCACAAACACACATTAGGACTCTAAGCATGAACCCTGGCCTCAAGTAAAGCCTCTCCATGGCTGGACCAAGAGCCCGCATATGGAGATTGCCATGTCCCTACTCCCCAAACCTTAACCAGTGCTCGAGAAGTCTAGTCACCCCTACTCAGATCTCTTCTCTAGAATCCCTCCTTGGTGGGACACATGAGATTAAAAAAAAAAAAAAATAGAGAAAGGACTCCTACCGTCCAATAATGACTGCAAACACTTGGAATTGGGCCAAATTCACAGAGAGAAATACTCGTCCATGGCCGATGAGGCCATCCTGACATTCCACGGCCACCATTGACACAAAATCCAGAGACAAAAGCCTGAAAAAGCGCCACACACTCGCCCTTTGTTCAGAGCCCCCAAAATTCTCACGGTCTATAGATCGGGCCTGCCATACCTATGTCCCCAAACCTAAGCCAAGTTTGTGTTTTCAGACTTCTGTCTCCATTGTCCTGGCCCACACACCCGCAAGGCTGGGCCCCATGGAGCCACACCTCAGGACTGTGCCTGCCCTCTCCAAGGGAATTCTGCTCATTCCTTTGGCACAACCCGACAGATTAGGAGAAACATCCGAATTCCCCGAGGTTACCCCAATATTGTAGGATGTCCGGGACATACAGGGACCATCTGGCAAAGCTGAGCCACTACCTCCAATCAGACCTGTAGATAGATATCCATAGAAAAGAAGATTGAAAAGGACAGTCACCTAGGCCCTAATCAGATCCATTGCTTTTATTTTCAGGTATCTCTCCTCAGAGGCCTGAATTCCAATACCAGCACATGGGGGTTTCTGGAGCTACCAATCAGAACAAATCGCATGCCACATGGGAATCATGCTATATGGAACTGTGTCAAAACCTCCAGGTAGGATAAAATTTCACGTCACTGGAGCCACCGCCCCGTTCCAATGTCTCAATGGACACAATCCCACATTATGGCCCATCCTCAGGAGAGTCCATTTCAACTCAAACCTGGCGGTTGCTCACCCAGTGCCAGCAGATCAAACCTGCTTTGTCACTAGGAGACAATTGGAATGAGAGTTCGCTGCCCAGGTATCCGTTGTTAGAACTCTGCTCTGGAGAAATTCCTAATGGGGTGTCCTTGATCCATTCAACAGGTCTCAACTATCCTGCAGAAGGAATCCTTGTGGTTTTCAGCATCACACACTCGCACTGTGGGAAAACCTCCATGGCCTCGTGATGCCTCCACCTTCAGGTAGAGGACATCGTGGACAGAAACTCCCACCTGAGCCAACGTCTGATCCCCGCCCTGACTTCAGATGCATGAGATCTCAATTCAGCTCTGCAGAGTGTGCCTGCCTTGCCCTCGCCCCAAAACCTAAGCCAGCTTGCGTTCTCAGACTTGCGTCCTCACACTCCTGGCCCACAAGCCTTCCACTTTGGGAATTCTGGGGACAGAATTCAGCACTCTGCCTGCTCTCCAGAAGAGAGACTTTGTCCTAGGGGTCTACCAGAAACATCAAATGAGGATCAACCTGCAATTCTCTAGACTGTACCCCAATTATACAATCTAGCCTGGGCACTAATGCCCTGTCTGACACAACCTGACCCCAGACCTCGTGACTGACACCCAGACACTTGGCCACACACCTAACACATCGGACATGCCATGGCCTTAGGTCATCATCTCTTCCCAACCTTGGTCTTCAGGCTTCAGAACCTAGACCTTATCTCCACTCACAACTAAGCGGTGTACGTGATGCAGAAATCAGAACTTCACCTTCCCCATGACCAGAAACCTTGTGGTTGGCATGTTGTCCAACGTTCAGTATATGAGAACCCAGCATGGCCCATGAGGCCTCAGACATGCTTGAGGGCTGCGATGGGCACAAACACACATTAGGACCCTAAGCATGAACCCTGGTCTCAAGTAAAGCCTCTCTGGGGCTGGACCAAGAGCCTGCATACGGGGCTTGCCATGCCCCTACTCCCCAATCCTAGCCAGAGCTTGAGAAGTCTAGTCAACTTATTCAGAGCTCTTTTCTGGAATCCCTGTTTGGTGGGACACATGAGGTAAAAAAAAAAAAAATTAAAAAAAAAATTAAGACTCCTACCATCCAAAGAATGACCCCAAAAACTTGGAATTTGGCCAAATCCACAGAGAAATACTCGTCCATGGTCGATGAGGCCAGCCTGACATTCCACGGCCACCATTGACACAAAATCCGGAGACAAAAACCTGAAAAAGCGCCACACACTTGCCATTTGTTCAGAGCCCTCAAAATTCTCAAGGTGTATAGATCGGGCCTGCCATACCTATGCCTCCAATCCTAAGCCGAGTTTGTGTTTTCAGACTTCTGTCTCCATTGTCCTCGCCCACACACCCTAAAGGCTGGGCCCCATGGAGCCACACCTCAGGACTGTGCCTGCCCTCTCCAAGGGAATTCTGCTCATTCCTTTGGCACAACCTGACAGATTAGGAGAAACATCCAAAATCTCTGAGGCCATCCCAATATTGTAGGATGTCCGGGACATACAGGGACCATCTGGCACAAGCTGAGCCACTACATCCAATCATAACCTTAGACAGATATCCATAGAAAAGAATATTGAACAAGACAGGCACCTAGACCCTAATTGGATCCATTGCTTTTGTTTTCAGGCAACTATCCTCAGAGGCCTGGATTCCAATACCAGCATAAGGGGGTTTCCGGAGCTACCAATCAGAAAAAAATCTCGTCTCCACATGGGAATCTTGCTGTATGGAGCTGTGTCATAACCTCCAGTTAGGAGAAAACTTCAGGTCACCGGAGCCACTGCCCCATTCGAATATCTCCATGGACACAATCCCACATTATGACCCATCTTCGGGAGAGTCCATTTCAACTAAACCCCATCGGTTTCTACCCCAGAACCAGCAGATTGAACCTGCCTTGTCGCTAGGAGACAATTGAAATGCGAGTTGGGCTCTTCAGGCATCCATCCTTAGAACCCTGCTCTTGCGTCGTTCCTTATGGGACATCCTTGAGCCATCCAACAGGTCTCAACTCTCCCACAGGAGTCCTTGTGCATGGACCACCTCACAACTCATATCATGGAAAGCTTCCAAGGTCACATGATGCCCCCAATCTTCATGAAGGCGGATCATGGAAAGAAACTCCAACCTGAGCCAACGGCTGATCTTCGCCTTGACTTCAGATGCACGAGATCTTGATTCAGCTCTTCAGAGTGTACCTGCTGTGCTCTCACCCCAAAACCCAAGCGTAGCTAGTGTTCTCAGACTTCCATCCTCACTCTCCTGGACCACACGCCCTCCATTTTGGGATTTCCGATGACACAGTGCTGCACTCTGCCTGCCGTCTAGAAGAAAAACGTTGCCCTATGGGTCTACCCAGAAACCTCAAATGAGGATAAACCTGCACGCCACTTAACTGTACACCAATTATATAGTCTAGCCTGTGCACTAATGCCCTGTCTGACAGAACCTGAGGCCTGAATTCCCAACTGACACCCAGACAGCTTGCCGTACCCTGAGAACATCTGAATCGCTATGGCCTTAGGTCGCCATCTCTTTCCAACCTCGGTTTTCAGGCTACAGAAACCTAGACCTCTACTCTATTCCCATGGGTGAACGTGATGCAGAAATCAGAACTCCTCCTTCCCTCTCGCCAGGATCTTGTGGTTGGCATCTTGTCCAACGTTCAGTGTAGGCCCCTGAGGGTAGTGTAGGGTCCCTTAGGCCCTGCCCATGCTTAAGAGCTGTGGTGGACACAAACACACATTGGGACCCTCAGTTTGAGCCCTGTCCTCAAGTAAAGCCTCTCAGTGGCTGGACCATGAGCCCACATATGGGGCCTGCCATGCCCCAAGTCACCCAATCTTAACCAGAGGTAGAGACATCTAGTCAACCCTACTCAGGTCTCTGCTCTGGAATCCATCTTTGGTGGGACATTTGAGGTAAATAAACACAGAAAGGACTCCTCCCACTCACAGAGTGACCCCAATCACTTGGGATCACGCCATCCCCAGAGAGAAAGACTCGTCCATGGCCCATGAGGCCAGCCCGACATTCCACGGCCACTATTGACACGAAATCCAGAGACATAAGCCTCAGCAAGTGCATCACACTCACCCTTAGGTCATAGCCCAAAAAATTCTCCTCATAGTCTGTAGATCGGGCCTGCCATACCTACGTCCCAAACCTAAGCCGAATTTGTGTTTTCAGACTTCTATCCTGACATCCCTGTCCCACACACCCTCCAGGCTGAGGCCCCTGGAGCCACACCTCAGGACTGTGCCTTCCCTCTCCAAGGAAATTCTTCCCAATCCATTGGCCACAACCCTACAGATTAGGAGAAACCTCCAAAGTCCCATTCCAATAGTGTAGGCCGCCCAGGACAAAGAGGGGCGATCTGTCACAAGCTGAGCAACGACCTCAACTCACTCGTAGACAGCTATCCCAAGAGAAGAAGATTAAACTGGACAGGCCCCAGAACGTAATTGGTTCCATCAGAGGTCTGTTTTCCAATACCAGCATATGGGGGATTCCAGAGATACCAATCAGAACAAATCTTGTCTCCACATGGGAAACTTATCCTTTAGAGCTCTGTAAAAACCTCCAGTTAAAAGAAACCTTCAGGTAACCGGAGCCACCGCCCTATTCCAAGGCCTCCATGGACACATGGACACACCCGCATTATGACCATTCGGCAGGAGAGTACATTTCAACTCAGCCCCGTCGATTACTCCCCCAGAGCCAGAATATCAAACCTGCCTTGTCGCTAGGAGACAACTGGAAAGCAAAGCAGACTCTCTAGGCATCCATCTTTGGAATCCTGATCTGGCACCGTTCCATATGGGATGTCCTGGAGCCTTCCAACAGGTCTTGACTGAACCGCAGAAGGAATCCTTGCAGATTGGAGCATCTCACAACTCCTATCGTGGGAAAACCTACATGGCCTCATGAGATGCTCCCCTTTATAAAGGGACCATCATGGACAGAAACTCCAACCTGAGCCAACTTCTGATCCATTGCTTTGGTTTCTAGGTATCTCTCCTCAGAGGCCTGGTTTCCAATATCAGAATATGGGGGTTTCCTAAGGAAACAATCAGAACAGATCTCATCTCCACATGGGAAACTTGCTCTTTGGAGCTGTGTCAATACCTCAGGTTAGGAGGATCCTTCAGGGCGCTGGCACCATGGCCCAATTCCAAGGTCTCCAAGGACACAAACTTACATTATGATCCATCCTCAGGAGAGTCCATTTCAAATCAGCCCCTTCAGCTGCTCACCCAGAGCCAGCAGATCAAACCTGCCTTGTCACTAGGAGACAGTTGGAATGCGAGGTGGGCTGCCCAGGCATCCATCTTTAGAACCCTGCTCTGGGGAACTTCTTTATGGGACGTCTTGAATCCAAACAACCTGTCTTGACTGTCTCGCAGAATGAATCCTTGTGGTTTGAAGCATCACATAATCCCACTGTGAGAAAACCTCCATTTCCTCATGATGCCCCACACCTTCATAAATGGGCCATCATGGACAGAAACTCCATCCTAAGCCAAAGTCTGATCCTCGCCCTGAATTCAGAAGCACGAGATCTCGATTCAGCACTTGAGAGTGTGCCTGCTGTGCCCTCGCCCCGAAACCTAAGCCTAACTTGTGTTCTCAGACTTCCGTCCTCACAATCCTGGCCACACCCCTCCAGTTTGGCAATTCTGGAGACACAATGCAGCACTCTGCCTGCCCTCCAGAAGAAAAATGTTGCCCTATAGGGCTAAACAGAAACGCCAAATGAGTAACAACCTGCATGCCACTCAACCATACCCCAATTATACAGTCTAGGCTGTGCACTAAAGCCCTGTCTGACACAGCCTGAGGGCAGACCTTCAGTCCAACACCCAGACAGCTGGCCATACACTGAGCATATCACACCCACAATGGCTTTAGGCCATCATCTCTACCCAACCTCAGTTTTCACCTTCAGAACCTAGACCTTATCTCCACTCACTGCTCAGGAGTGAACGTGATGCAAGAATCAGAACTTCTCCTTCGCCATGGCAAGAAACCTTGTGGTTGGCATGTTGTCCCACGTTCCTTGTAGGAGAAAGCAGCATGGACTATGAGGCCCCACCTATCCCTGAGGGCCACAATTTGCACAAACACACATTGTGACCCTCAGCGTGAGCCCTATCCTCCTGTAAAGCCTCTTAGTGACTGGAACAACAGCCAACATATGGGGCTTGCCAAGCCCCTAGTCCCCCAATCTCAACCAGAGTTCGAGATGTCTAGTCACCCCTACTCAGGGCTCTGCTCTGGAATCCCTCTTTGGTGGGACACCTGAGGTAAAAAAAATATATATATATACAGAAAGGACTCTTCCCATCCACAGAATGATCCCAACCACTTGGGATCAGGCCAAATCACCAGAGAAAGACTTGTCCATGGCCCTTGAGGACACCCCGACATTCCACGGCCACTGTTGACAAAAAATCCAGACAGAAAAGCCTGAGCAAGCGCCACATACTCGCCCTTTGTTCATAGCCTGGAAAATTCTCACGGTCTGTAGATCGAGCCTTCATACATACATCCCCATACCTAAGCTGAGTTTGTGTTTTCAGACTTCTGTCCCCACAGTCCTGGCCCACACACCATCCAAGCTGGGGCCCCTGGAGCGACACCTCAGGACTGTGGCTTCCCTCTCCAGGGGAATTCTGCCATTTCCATTGGCCACAACCCTATAGATTAGGAGAAACCTCCAAACTCCCTGAGGCCATCCCAATAGTGTTGGCTGCCCAGGACAAACAGGGATGATCTTTCACAAGTTAGGAAACTACCTCCACTCAGACCCATAGACAGATATCCCCATATAATAAGATTGAACTGGACAGGCACTTAGGCCCTAATCAGATTCATTGCTTTTGTTTCCAGGCATCTCTCCTCAGAGGCCTGGTTTCCAATACCAGCATATGGGGGATTACTGAGGCACTCATCGGAAAAATCTCGTCTCCACATAGGAAATGTACTCTTTGGAGCTCTATAAAAACCTCTGTTTAGGAGAATATTTCAGGGCCCCGGATCAAGCGCCCCATTCCAAGGTCTCCATGGACTTAAACCCACATTATGATCTATCCTCGGGAGAGTCCATGTCAACTCAACCCCCTTGGTTTCTCCCCCAGGGCCTGCAGATCAAACCTGCCTTGTTGCTAGGAGGCAACTAGAATGGGAGGCGGGCTGCCCAGGCATCCATCCTTAGAACCCTCCTCTGGAGTCATTCCATATGGGACATCCTAGAGCCATCCAACAGGTCTCAAGTGTCCCACAGAAGGAATCTTTGCAGTCTGGTGCATCTCACAACTCCCATTGTGGGAAAATCTACATGGCCTCTTGAGACGCTCCACTTTATAAAGGGGCCATCATGGACAGAAACTCCAACCTGAGCAAACGTCTGATATTCGCCCTGGCTTCAGGTGCATGAGATCTTGATTCAGCTCTGCAGAGTGTGCCTTCTGTGCCCTCACCCCAAAAACTAAGCCTAGCTTGTGTTCTCAGACTACCCTACTCACATCCCTGGCCCAAAAGCCCTACAGTTTGGCAATACTGGGGCCACAATGCAGCACTCGGCCTGCCCTCCAGAAGAAAAACGTTGCCTTATGGAGCTACCTAGAAACCCAAATGAGGATCAACTGAACGCCCCTTGACTGCACCCCAAATATAGTCTACCCTGTCTAATGCTCTGTCTGACACAGCATGAGCCCACACCTCCAGACCTACGCTCAACAGCTGGCCGCACACTGAGCTCATTGGACCCGTCAGGTCCTTAGTTCTTCATCTCTTCCCAACCTCGGTTTTCGGGTTTCAGAACCTAGACCTAAACTCCAATCACTGTCCAGGGGTGAACGTGATGCAGAAATCACAACTCTTACTTCGCCATGGCCGGAAACCTTGTGGTTGGCATATTCTCCAACGTTCAGTGTAGGAGAATCCAGCATGGCCCATGAGGCCCTTCCCATGCTTAAGGGCCATGTTGGGCACAAATAGGCATTGTGACCCTCAGCATGAGCCCTGTCCTCAAGGAAGGCCTCTCAGTGTCTGAATCAAGAGCCCACATATTGGACTTGCCATGCCCCTAGGCCCCCAAACTTAAACAGAGGTGGGGTTATCCAGTTGTCCCTCCCAAGGACTCTGCTCTGGAATCCCTCTTTTATTGGGACACATGAGGTACATAAAATAAAATAAAATAAAATAAAATAAAATAAAATAAAATAAAATAAAATAAAATACAGAAAGGACTCCTCCCATCCCACAGAATGTACCCAAACTCTTGGGATCGGGTCAAATCCTCAGAGAAGGAAAGCCGTCCACAACCCATGAGGCCACGCCAGCATTCCACCCACATTGTTGACACAAATCCAGAGACAAAACCTGAGCAAGCACCTCAAACTCACCCTTTTTCATATCCCGAAGTGTTATCACGGTCTGTAGATTGGGTGTGCCATACCTATGTCCCCAATCCTAAGCGGAGTTTGTGTTTTCAGACTTTTGTCCCCACAGGCTTGGCCCACACACCCTAAAGGCTGGGCCCCTAGAACCAAACTCAGAACTGTGCCTGCCCTCTCCAGGGGATTTCTGCCCATTCCATTGGCCACAACCCTATAGTTTAGGAGAAACTCCAAAGTCCCGAGGCCATCCCAATATTATAGGCTGCCCAGGACAAACAGGGGCGATCTGACACAAGCTGAGCAACTACCTCCCCTCAGATCCGTAGACACGTATCCCCAGGAAAGAGATTGAACTGGACAGGCACCTAGGCCCTAATCATATCCATTGCTTTTGTTTCCAGGCATCTCTCCTCAGAGGCCTGGTTTCCAATACCAGCATATGGGAGATTCCTTAGGCACTCATCAAAACAATTCTCTTCTCCACATAGGAAACGTACTCTTTAGAGCTCCATCAAAACCTCCGGTTATGAACATCCCTCAAGGCCCCGGATCAAGAACCCCATTCCAAGGTCTCAATGGACACAAATGCACATTATGACCCATCCTCAACTCACCCATTTCAACACACCCGCCTCGGTTGCTCCCCTAGATCCAGCAGATCGAACTTGCCTTGGCGCTATGAGACACCTGGAATGGGAGGCAGGCTGGCAAGGCATCCATCCTTAGAACCCTGCTCTGGATAACTTCCTTATGGGATGTCCTGGAGCCATCCAACAGGTCTCGTCTGTCCCACAGAAGGAATCATTGTGGTTTGGAGCATCTCACAATTCCCATCGTGGGAAAACCTCCATGGCCTCGTGACACCCTCCCCTTCATGAAGAGGCCATCATGGACAGAAACTCCAACCTGAGCCAACGTCTGATCCTAGCTCTGTCTTCAGGTACACGGGATCTTGAATCATCTCTGCAGAGAGTGCCTGCCGTCCCCTCACCCCGAAATCTAAGTCTGGCTTGTGTTCTCAGAATTTTTTCCTCACACTCCTGGCCCACAAGCCTTCCAGTTTGGGAATTCTGGAGCCACTATGTGGCACTGTGTCTTCCCTCCAGAAGAAAAATGTTGCCCTCTGGGGCTACCCAGTAACCACAAATGAGTACCTACCTGCACGAAACTCGACTGCACCCTAATGATATAGTCTAGCCTGGGCACTAATTCCCTGTCTGCCACAGCTTGAGACTGCACCACCCAACCCACACTCAACAGCTGGCCAAACACTGAGCACATCAGACACACCATGGCCTTAGGTCTTCATCTCTTCCCAACCTCAGTTTTCAGGCTTCAGAACCTAGACCTTAAATCCAATCACAGTCCAGGAGTGAAAGTGTTGCAGAAATTAGAACTCCTTCTTCCCCATGGCCAGAAAACTTGTGGTTGCCATACTGTGCAACGTTCAGTGTAGGAGAAACCAGCATGGTACATTAGGCCACGCCCTGACTTAAGGGGTTCCTTGGGCACAAAAACACATTGTGAAACTCAGTGTGAGCCCTATCCTCAAGGAAGGCCTCTCAGTGTCTGGACCAAGAGCCCACATATGGGGCTTGCCATGTTCTTAGGTCCCAATGTTAACCAGAGGTCTGGTTGTCCAGTCGACCCTCCCCAGGACTCTGCTCTGGAATCCCTCTTTTGGTGGTCCACCTGAGGTAAAAACAAAACAAAACAAAACAAAAACAAAAACAGAAAGGCCTCCTCCCTTCCCTCAGAATGACCCCAAACACTTGGGATCGTGTCAAATCCCCAGAAAGGGAGCCTCATCGATGGCCCATGAGGACACCCCGACATTCCATGGCCATCAGTGACACATATCCAGAAAAAAAAAAAAAGCATGAGCAAGCACCTCACATTCGCCCGTTGTTCATATCCTGAAGAGTTCTCCTCACGGTCTATAGATCGGGCCGGCCATACCTGCACCCCCCAACCTAAGTGGAGTTTGTGTTTTCAGACTTTTGTCCAAATAGCCCTGGACCACACACGCTCCACACTTGGGTCCCTGGAGCCACACCTCAGGACTGTGCTTCCCTTTCAAGGGAATTCTTCCCATTCCATTGGCCACAACCTTGCAAATTAGGACAAACCTCCAAAGTCACCGAGGCCATCCCAATAGTGTAGGCCGCCCAGGACAAACAGGGGTGATCTCAAACCAGCTGACCAACTACCTCCACTGAGACAACAGATGTCCCCAGAGAAGAATATTGAACCGGACAGGCCCCTAGGCCCTAATCAGATCCATTGCTTTGGTTTCCAGGCATCTCTCCTCAGAGGCCTGGTTTCCAATACCAGCATATGGAGGTTTCCTGAGGCACCAATAAGAACAAATCTTGTCTCCCAATGGAAAACTTGCTCATTGGAGCTTTGTCATAACTCTGGTTAGGAGAATCCTTTAGGGCTCTGGTGAAACTGCCCCATACCAAGGTCTCCATGGACTCAAACCAACATTAAGACCATCCTCAGGAAAGTCCATTTCAACTCAGCCCCCTCTGTTGCTACCCCAAGCCAGCAGATCAAACGTTTCTTGTTGCTAGGAGACAATTGGAATGTGAGGCTGGCTGCCCAGGCATCCATACTTAGAACCCTGTTCTGGAAAAATACCTTATAAGACGTCCTGGAGCCATCCAACAAATCTTAATTGTCCCACAGAAGGAATCCTTGCGGTTTGGAGCATCTCACAACTCCCAAACCACTGAGCCACCCAGGCGCCCCAAGGAGCATCTCACAACTCCAATAGTGGGAAAACACCCATGGCCTCATAATGCCGCCCCCCCTTCATGAAGGGGCCAACATGGACAGAAATTCCAACCTGAGCCAAAGTCTGATCCTCGACCTGACTTCAGATGCATGAGATCTCAATTCAGCTCTGCAGAGTGTGCCTGCCATGTCCTTGCCCCGAAACCTAAGCCTAGCTTGTGTTCTCAGACTTCCCTCCTCACTCTCCTGGCCCACAAGCCCTCCAGTTTGGGAATTCCGAAGCCACAATGCAGCACTCTGCCTGCCCTCCAGAAGAAAAACTTCGCCCTATGCTGCTAATAAGAAACCCCTAATGATTATCTAATGCATGTCACTCGACTGTAAAGCAATTATACAGCCTACCCTGTATACTAATGCCCTGTCTGGCACAGCCTGAGACCAGACATCCCAAATGACACCCACACAGCTGGCCCCAACCTGGACACATAGAACCCGCTATGGCCGTAGGTTGTCATCTCTTCCCAACCTCGGTTTTCAGGCTTCAGAACCTAGACCTTATCTCCAATCACTGCCCAGGGGTGAACGTGATGCAGAAATTAGAATTCCTCCTTCCCCATGGCCAGAAACCTTGTGGTTGGCATGTTGTCCAACGTTCAATGTGGGAAAACCTGCATTGTCCGAAAGGCCACGCCAGTGCTTGAGGGCCGCCTAGAGCACAGACATGCATTGTGACCTGCAGCGTGAGTCCCTCTCATGCCTCTCAGTGGCTGGACCAAGATCCTGCATATGGGGCTTGTCATATCCATAGGCCCCCAGGCTTAACCAGAGGGTGAGTATTCCAGTTGTCAGTACCCACTGCTATGCTCTAGAATCCCTCTACTGGGGGGACACATGAAGCAGAAAACAGGACTCTTTCCTTCCCACAGAATGACCCCAAACTCTTGGGGGCTGGACAAACTACCAGAGAGGGAGACTTCTACGACCCATGAGGGAACTCCTACATTAAACGGCCATTGTGGACAAAACATCCAGAGACAAAAGCCTGAGCGACTGCCTCCCTTTCACCCTTCTTTCATATCCAGAGGAGCTCCCCTCACGGACTGTAGATCAGGCCTGCCGTAACCTCGGCCCCAAACCTGAGCTGAGTTTGGGTTTTTGGATGTCTGTCTGCACAGCCGTGGCCCACACAGCCTCCAGGCTGGCGTCTCTGGAGCCACACCACAGAACTGTGCCTGCTCTCTCCTAAGATACTGCCCGTTCCATTGGCCACAACTGTACAAAATAGTAGAAACCTCAAGGTCCCCAAGGACATCCCACTACCACAAGCCACACTGGACAAACAGGGGCATTATGATACAAGCTGAGCAACTACTACCTCCATGCAGACACACAGACAGATATCCGCAGAGACAGAAGATTGAACCAGACAGGCCCCTAGGCCCTATTATGAACTCTTGCTTTGGTGTCCAGGTATCCCTCCTCAGAGGCTTGGGTTCGAAGACCAGCATATGGGGCTTTCCTGAGGCACCAGACAGAACACCTCTCATATCCACATGGGAAGCTTCCTTGTTGGAGCTGTGTCAAACCCTTCGGGTTGGAGAATCCTGCAGAGTCCCTTAGCTACTGCCACATTCCAAGGTCTCCATGGCCACCAACCCACATTATGACTCATCCTCAGGAGAGTCCATTTAAACTCAGCCTTCTGGGTAGCTCACCCAAGAGCCCGCAGATTGAGCGTGCCTTGTCTCGACCAGGCAATGGGAAGGTGAGTTGGGGTTTCTCGGCATCCATGCTTAGGCCCCAGCTCTCGAGTCTTTCTGTATGGGCCATCCTGGAACCATCCAATAGTACTCGACTGTCCTGAAGAAGGAAACTTTGAAGTTTGGAGCAGCTCACAACTCCTAGCGTAGGGAAACCCCCCTGGCCTCATGAGGCCCCCTCCCCCTTCAGGAAGGGGCCGTCATGGACACAAACTCCAGCTTGAGGCAACATCTGATACTCGCCCTGACCTCAGATGCAGGAGATCTCGATTCAGCCTCTGCAGAGTGGGCCTGCCATGCTCTTGGCCCCAAACCTCGTGCTAGCTTGTGTTTTCAGACTTCCTTCCTCACACTCCTGGCAAACATGCCCTCAAGACTTGGAATTCTGGAACCACAATGCAGCCCTATGCTGGCCGTCCAGAAGAAAAATGTTGCTCTATGGGGATCTCCAGAAACCCCAAATGAGGATCAACCTGCTCGGTTCTCGACCTCACCCCAATTGGATTGTTCGGGTTTTCCATTCATCCCTCCCCAGAGCTCTGCTTTGGAATCCCTCTTTTGGTGGGACACCTGAGGTAACAAACCTAAAAGGACTCCTCCCATCCTTCAGATTGACCCAAAACAATTGGGATTGTACTAAATTCACAGAGAGGAAGTCTCATCCATGGTCCATGAGGCCTCCCCGAGATTCCACAGCCATCGTTGACAACAAATCCAGAGACAAAAGCCTGAGCAAGCGCCTCACACTCACTCTTTCGTCGTATACCGAAGAGTTCTCCTCACGGTCTGTAGATCGGGCCTGCCATACCTACGTCCCAAACCTAAGCCGAGTTTGTGTTTTCAGACTTCTGTCCCCACATTCCTGGCCCACAGACTTTTCAGGCTGGGGCCCCTGGAGCCACACATCAGGACTGTGCCTGTCCATACCACGGGAATTCTGCCCATTCCATTGTCCACAATCGTACAAATTAGGAAAAACCTCCAGAGTCCCCAAGGACATCCCAATAATGTAGGCCGCCCAGGACAAACAAGGGTCATCTGAAACCAGCTGAGCATCTACCTCTACTCAGCGTAGATGGATGTCCCCAGAGAAGAAGATTGAATCAGACAGGACCCTAGGCCTGAATCAGATTCATTGCTTTAGTTTACAGGTATCTCTACTCAGAGGCCTGGTTTCCAATATTAGCATATGGGGATTTCATGAGGCACAAATCAGAACAAATCTCATGTCCACATGGGAAAATTATCCTTTGAAGATGTCTCAAACCCTCCAGTTAGGAGAAGCTTTCAAAGCCTGTGTGCCACTGCCCCATTACAAGGTCTCCATGGACAAAAATCCACATTAGAACCCATCCGCAGGAAATTCCATTTCAACTCAGCTCCCTTGGTTGCTCCCCCAGAGCGAGCAGACTGAACTTGTCTTGTCACTAGGAGACAATGCGAGGCGGGCTGCCCAACCATCCATCCTTAGAGCTCTGCTCTGGCGTCATTCCGTATGGGATGACCTGGAGCCATCCAACAGATCTAAAATGTACAGCAGAAGGAATCCTTGAGTTTTGGAGCATCTCACAACTCCCAACCTGGGAAAATCTAGATGGCTTTGTGATCCCCCCCCCCATTTATGAAGGGGAAATCATGGACAGGAACTCCAACCTAAGCCAACGTCTGAACTTCGCCCTGAATTCAGTTGCACGAGATCTCGATGCAGCTCTGCAGAGTGTGCTTTCCTAGCCCTCGCCCAGAAACCTATGTCTAGCTTGTGTTCTCAGTCTTCCGTCCTCACACTCCTGGCCCCCAAGCCCTCACATTTGGCAATTCGGGACACAAAATGCAGCATTCTGCCTGCCTTCCAGAAGAAAAATTTTGCACTATGGAGTTTCTCACAAAACCCAAATGAGGATAGACATACACGGCAATCGAATGTGCCCAAATTAGATAGTCTAACCTGGCCACTAATACACTGTCTGATACAGAGTGAGCCCGAACCTCCTGACCAACACCGAGACAGCTGACCACACACTGAGAACATCAGACCTGCCATGGCCTAAGCTCGTTATTTCTTCCCAACCTAACTTTTCAGGCTTCAGAACTTAGACATTAACTCCAAGCCCTGAGAAGGGTTGAATGTGATGCAGAAATCAGAACTCCTCCTTACCCATGGCAAGAAACCTTGTGGTTGGCATGTTGTCCAACATTCAGTGTAGGAGAAACCAGCATTCACCCTGAGGCCCCACCCATTGTTGAGTGCGATGAGGGCATAAACACGCATTGTGACCCTCAGCGTGAGTCCTGTCCTCTAGTAAGTCCTGTCAGTGGCTGGACAATTAGAAGTCATAGTGGGCTTGACATGTCCCTAGGCCCCAATTTTTAACCAGATTTCTGGTTGTCCAGTCGCCCCTCCCCAGGGCTCAACTCTGGAATCCCACATTCGGTGGGACACCTGAGGTTAAAAAATAAAAGAAAACAAAACAACAACAACAACAACAAAAAAACGGACTTCTTCCATCCCACAGAATGACCCCAAACTCTGTGGACGGGGCCAAAACCCAGAGAGTAAGACTCGTCCATTTCCCATGAAGTCACCCGGAAATTTCACGACCATGAGTGACACGATATCCAGAGACAAAAACTTGAGCAAGGGCCTCACACTCGCCCTTTTTTCATATCCCGAAGAGTTCTCATGGTCTGTAGATCAGTCCTGCCATACCTATGACCTGAAACATAAGCCGAGTTTGTGTTTTCAGACAACTATCCAAAAGGCCTGTCCTACAAACCCTACAGGCTCAGGCTCCTGTAGCTAAAACTGAGGACTGTACTTGCCCTCCCCAAGGGAATTGTGTGTGCCCATTCCAAATGGCCACAACCCTACTAATAGGATAAACCTCCAAAGTCCCTGAGGCCATCCCAATAGTGGGGGCTTCCCAGAACAAACAGGGGCAATCTGAGCCCATATGAGTACCTACCTGCACTCAGACCCATAGACAGATGTCCCCAGAGTTAAAAAGGAACTAACAGCCCCTAGGCACTAATCGGATCCATTGCTTTGGTTTCCAGGCATCTCTCCTCAGAGGCCCGGATTTCAATACCAGCATACGGCTGTTTCTTGACTCACCCGTCAGAACAAATCTCATCTAACATGGGAAACTTGCACGTTGGAGCTGTGTCAAAGCCTCTGTTTAGGAGAAACCTTCAGGGCCCCAGTGCCACCACTTCATTCCAAGGTCTCCATAGACACAAAAACACATTAGGACCCATCCACTGGAGAGTCCATTTCAACTCAGCCTCCTTGGTTGCTCCCGCAGATCCAGCAGATCTAACCTGTCTTGTTGCTAGGAGACAATGGGATTGCCTGGTGGCTACACAGCCATCAATCTTTAGAACCCTGCTCAGAATCGTTGGCCTGGAGCCAACGAACAGGTCTCAATTGGCCTGCAGAAGAATCTTTGCAGTTTGGAGCTTCTCACAACTCCCATCATGGGAAAAACCCCATGGCCTCGTGATCACCCCCCCTTCATGAAGGGGCCATCAGGGACTGAAAGTCCAACCTGAGCAAATGTCTGATCCTCCCCCTGACTTCAGATGCACGAGATCTCGATTCAGGTCTGTAGATTGTGCCTGCGATGTCCTCACCCAGAAACCTAAACCTAGCTTGTGTTCTTAGACTTCTGTCCTCAGACTACTGGCCCACAAGCCCTCCAGCTTGGCAATCCAGAACTACAATGCAGCACTCTGCCTGCCCTCCAGAAGAAAAACATTGCCCTCCGGGGCTACCCAAAAATCCCAAAAGAGGATCAACCTGCACGCCACTTGGCAGTACACCAAATATATAGGCTCACCTGGGCCCTAATGCTCTTACTGACACAGCCCGAGCCTGGACATCCTGGCCCCACCCAGACAGCTGGCTGCAAACTGAGCACATCCGACCCGCCATGGCCTTAGGTCGTCATCTCGTCCCAATCGGTTTTCAGGCTTCAGAACCTAGACCTTATCTCCAATCACTTCCCAGGTTTGAAAATGATGCAGAAATCAGGGCTCCTTCCTCATGGCAAGAAACCTTGTGGTTGGCATGTTGTCCAACGTTCAGTGTAGTTGAAAAGAGTGTTGCCCATGAAGCCCCGTCCATGCTTGCGGGCCATTTTGGTCACAAACACACATTGTGACCCTCAGCCTGAGCCCGGTCCTCAGGTAAGGCCTCTCAGTGGCTGGATGAAGAGACAGCATATTGGGCTTGCCATGCCCCTTGGC
Organism: Mustela nivalis; assembly: GCF_964662115.1. Lineage (NCBI taxonomy): Eukaryota > Metazoa > Chordata > Mammalia > Carnivora > Mustelidae > Mustela > Mustela nivalis. Next base: position 25,827 of record NW_028134512.1, on the reverse strand, counting down.
CCCAATTTTTAACCATAGTCCGGGTTGTCCCTTCACTCTTCCCCAGAGCTCTGCTTTGAAATTCCTCTTTTGGTGGGACGCCTGAGGTAACAAACCTAAAAGGAGTCCTCCCATCCCACAGATTGACGAAAAAGAATTGGAATCGGACCAGATCCACAGAGAGGAAGATTCGTCCATGGCCCATGAGGCCTGCCCGACATTCCACAGACATCACTGATAAAAAATCCAGAGACAAAAGCCTGAGCAAGCGCCTCAGACTCGCTCTTTCTTCATATCCTGAAGAGTTCTTCTCATGGGTTTTAGATCGGGCCTGTCATAACTACGTCCCCAAACCTAAGCTGAGTTTTTTTTTCAGAATTCTGTCCTCAAAGTCCTGGGCCACACACCCTCCAGGCAGGGACCCCTGGAGCCACACATCAGGACTGTGCCTACCCAATCCATGGGAATTCTGCCCATTCCATTGTCCAAAATCGTACAAATTAGGAGAACCCTCCAAAGTCCCTGAGGCCATCCGAAAAGTGTAGGTCACCCGGGACAAAAAAGGGCAGTCTGACACAAGCTGAGCATCTACCTCCACTCATACCATACATGGATGTCCCCAGAGAAGAAGATTGAACCAGAAAGGACCCTAGGCCATAATCGGATCCATTGCTTTGGTTTACAGTCATGTCTCCTCAAAAGCCTGGATTCCAATACCAGCATAGAGGTTTTCCTGAGGCACCCATCAGAACAAAACTCGTCTCCACAAGGAAAATTGTGGATGGGAGCTATGTCAAAAGATTAGGAGACTACTACAGGGTCCTGGTGCCACCGCCCCATTCCAAGGCCCTCATGGACACAAACACACATTAGATCCCATCCTCAGGAAAGTCCATTTAAACTCAGCCACCCCGGTTGCTCCCGCAGAGCCATCAGATCTAAACTTTCTTGTTGCTAGGAGACAACTGGAATGCGAGGCGGGCTTCCCAGGCATCCATCCTCGAACGGTGCTCTGGAGTCATTCCATATGGGATGTCCTGGAGCTGTCCAACAGGTCTCAATTATCCCGCAGAAGGAATCCTTGAAGGGGGCATCCCTCAACTCCCAACGTGGGAAAACCTCCATGGCCTCGAGATTCCGCTCCCTTCATGAAGGGGCCGTCAGGCACAGAAACTCCAACCTGAGCCAACGTCTGATCCTCGCTCTGACATCAGATGCATGAGATATTGGTTCAGATCTGCAGGGAGTTCCTGCCGTGCCCTCGCCCTGAAACCCAAGTCTAGCTTGTGTACTCAGACATCTGTCCTTACACTCCTGGGCCCGAAGCCCCCAAGTTTGGCAAATCCGGACCCACAATGCAGTACTCTGTTTGCCCTCTAGAAAAAAGATATTGCCTAATGAGCTGCCCAGGCACCTTAAATGAGGATAAACCTACATGGCACTCGACTGTACCCAAATTATATAGTCTAACCTGGGCACTAATGCACTGTCTGACACAACCTGAGCCCGGACCTCCTGACCAACACCCACCCACACAGAGCACATCAGACCCGCCATGGCCTTAGGTCATCATCTCTTCCCTACCTCAGTTTTCAGGCCTCAGAACCTAGACCTTATCTCGAATCCCTGCCCAGGGGTGAGTGTGATGCAGAAATCAGAACTCCTCCTTACCCATGGCAAGAAACCTTGTGGTTGGCATGTTTTCCAACATTCAGTGTAGGAGAAACCAGCATTCACCCTGAGGCCCCACCCATTGTTGAGTGCGACGAGGGCATAAACACGCATTGTGACCCTCAGCGTGAGTCCTGTCCTCTAGTAAGTCCTGTCAGTGGCTGGACAATTAGAAGTCATAGTGGGCTTGACATGTCCCTAGGCCCCAATTTTTAACCAGATTTCTGGTTGTCCAGTCGCCCCTCCCCAGGGCTCAACTCTGGAATCCCACATTCGGTGGGACACCTGAGGTTAAAAAATAAAAGAAAACAAAACAACAACAACAACAACAAAAAAACGGACTTCTTCCATCCCACAGAATGACCCCAAACTCTGTGGACGGGGCCAAAACCCAGAGAGTAAGACTCGTCCATTTCCCATGAAGTCACCCGGAAATTTCACGACCATGAGTGACACGATATCCAGAGACAAAAACTTGAGCAAGGGCCTCACACTCGCCCTTTTTTCATATCCCGAAGAGTTCTCATGGTCTGTAGATCAGTCCTGCCATACCTATGACCTGAAACATAAGCCGAGTTTGTGTTTTCAGACAACTATCCAAAAGGCCTGTCCTACAAACCCTACAGGCTCAGGCTCCTGGAGCTAAAACTGAGGACTGTACTTGCCCTCCCCAAGGGAATTGTGTGTGCCCATTCCAAATGGCCACAACCCTACTAATAGGATAAACCTCCAAAGTCCCTGAGGCCATCCCAATAGTGGGGGCTTCCCAGAACAAACAGGGGCAATCTGAGCCCATATGAGTACCTACCTGCACTCAGACCCATAGACAGATGTCCCCAGAGTTAAAAAGGAACTAACAGCCCCTAGGCACTAATCGGATCCATTGCTTTGGTTTCCAGGCATCTCTCCTCAGAGGCCCGGATTTCAATACCAGCATACGGCTGTTTCTTGACTCACCCGTCAGAACAAATCTCATCTAACATGGGAAACTTGCACGTTGGAGCTGTGTCAAAGCCTCTGTTTAGGAGAAACCTTCAGGGCCCCAGTGCCACCACTTCATTCCAAGGTCTCCATAGACACAAAAACACATTAGGACCCATCCACTGGAGAGTCCATTTCAACTCAGCCTCCTTGGTTGCTCCCGCAGATCCAGCAGATCTAACCTGTCTTGTTGCTAGGAGACAATGGGATTGCCTGGTGGCTACACAGCCATCAATCTTTAGAACCCTGCTCAGAATCGTTGGCCTGGAGCCAACGAACAGGTCTCAATTGGCCTGCAGAAGAATCTTTGCAGTTTGGAGCTTCTCACAACTCCCATCATGGGAAAAACCCCATGGCCTCGTGATCACCCCCCCTTCATGAAGGGGCCATCAGGGACTGAAAGTCCAACCTGAGCAAATGTCTGATCCTCCCCCTGACTTCAGATGCACGAGATCTCGATTCAGGTCTGTAGATTGTGCCTGCGATGTCCTCACCCAGAAACCTAAACCTAGCTTGTGTTCTTAGACTTCTGTCCTCAGACTACTGGCCCACAAGCCCTCCAGCTTGGCAATCCAGAACTACAATGCAGCACTCTGCCTGCCCTCCAGAAGAAAAACATTGCCCTCCGGGGCTACCCAAAAATCCCAAAAGAGGATCAACCTGCACGCCACTTGGCAGTACACCAAATATATAGGCTCACCTGGGCCCTAATGCTCTTACTGACACAGCCCGAGCCTGGACATCCTGGCCCCACCCAGACAGCTGGCTGCAAACTGAGCACATCCGACCCGCCATGGCCTTAGGTCGTCATCTCGTCCCAATCGGTTTTCAGGCTTCAGAACCTAGACCTTATCTCCAATCACTTCCCAGGTTTGAAAATGATGCAGAAATCAGGGCTCCTTCCTCATGGCAAGAAACCTTGTGGTTGGCATGTTGTCCAACGTTCAGTGTAGTTGAAAAGAGTGTTGCCCATGAAGCCCCGTCCATGCTTGCGGGCCATTTTGGTCACAAACACACATTGTGACCCTCAGCCTGAGCCCGGTCCTCAGGTAAGGCCTCTCAGTGGCTGGATGAAGAGACAGCATATTGGGCTTGCCATGCCCCTTGGCCCCAATTTTTAACCATAGTCCGGGTTGTCCCTTCACTCTTCCCCAGAGCTCTGCTTTGAAATTCCTCTTTTGGTGGGACGCCTGAGGTAACAAACCTAAAAGGAGTCCTCCCATCCCACAGATTGACGAAAAAGAATTGGAATCGGACCAGATCCACAGAGAGGAAGATTCGTCCATGGCCCATGAGGCCTGCCCGACATTCCACAGACATCACTGATAAAAAATCCAGAGACAAAAGCCTGAGCAAGCGCCTCAGACTCGCTCTTTCTTCATATCCTGAAGAGTTCTTCTCATGGGTTTTAGATCGGGCCTGTCATAACTACGTCCCCAAACCTAAGCTGAGTTTTTTTTTCAGAATTCTGTCCTCAAAGTCCTGGGCCACACACCCTCCAGGCAGGGACCCCTGGAGCCACACATCAGGACTGTGCCTACCCAATCCATGGGAATTCTGCCCATTCCATTGTCCAAAATCGTACAAATTAGGAGAACCCTCCAAAGTCCCTGAGGCCATCCGAAAAGTGTAGGTCGCCCGGGACAAAAAAGGGCAGTCTGACACAAGCTGAGCATCTACCTCCACTCATACCATACATGGATGTCCCCAGAGAAGAAGATTGAACCAGAAAGGACCCTAGGCCATAATCGGATCCATTGCTTTGGTTTACAGTCATGTCTCCTCAAAAGCCTGGATTCCAATACCAGCATAGAGGTTTTCCTGAGGCACCCATCAGAACAAAACTCGTCTCCACAAGGAAAATTGTGGATGGGAGCTATGTCAAAAGATTAGGAGACTACTACAGGGTCCTGGTGCCACCGCCCCATTCCAAGGCCCTCATGGACACAAACACACATTAGATCCCATCCTCAGGAAAGTCCATTTAAACTCAGCCACCCCGGTTGCTCCCGCAGAGCCATCAGATCTAAACTTTCTTGTTGCTAGGAGACAACTGGAATGCGAGGCGGGCTTCCCAGGCATCCATCCTCGAACGGTGCTCTGGAGTCATTCCATATGGGATGTCCTGGAGCTGTCCAACAGGTCTCAATTATCCCGCAGAAGGAATCCTTGAAGGGGGCATCCCTCAACTCCCAACGTGGGAAAACCTCCATGGCCTCGAGATTCCGCTCCCTTCATGAAGGGGCCGTCAGGCACAGAAACTCCAACCTGAGCCAACGTCTGATCCTCGCTCTGACATCAGATGCATGAGATATTGGTTCAGATCTGCAGGGAGTTCCTGCCGTGCCCTCGCCCTGAAACCCAAGTCTAGCTTGTGTACTCAGACATCTGTCCTTACACTCCTGGGCCCGAAGCCCCCAAGTTTGGCAAATCCGGACCCACAATGCAGTACTCTGTTTGCCCTCTAGAAAAAAGATATTGCCTAATGAGCTGCCCAGGCACCTTAAATGAGGATAAACCTACATGGCACTCGACTGTACCCAAATTATATAGTCTAACCTGGGCACTAATGCACTGTCTGACACAACCTGAGCCCGGACCTCCTGACCAACACCCACCCACACAGAGCACATCAGACCCGCCATGGCCTTAGGTCATCATCTCTTCCCTACCTCAGTTTTCAGGCCTCAGAACCTAGACCTTATCTCGAATCCCTGCCCAGGGGTGAGTGTGATGCAGAAATCAGAACTCCTCCTTACCCATGGCAAGAAACCTTGTGGTTGGCATGTTTTCCAACATTCAGTGTAGGAGAAACCAGCATTCACCCTGAGGCCCCACCCATTGTTGAGTGCGACGAGGGCATAAACACGCATTGTGACCCTCAGCGTGAGTCCTGTCCTCTAGTAAGTCCTGTCAGTGGCTGGACAATTAGAAGTCATAGTGGGCTTGACATGTCCCTAGGCCCCAATTTTTAACCAGATTTCTGGTTGTCCAGTCGCCCCTCCCCAGGGCTCAACTCTGGAATCCCACATTCGGTGGGACACCTGAGGTTAAAAAATAAAAGAAAACAAAACAACAACAACAACAACAAAAAAACGGACTTCTTCCATCCCACAGAATGACCCCAAACTCTGTGGACGGGGCCAAAACCCAGAGAGTAAGACTCGTCCATTTCCCATGAAGTCACCCGGAAATTTCACGACCATGAGTGACACGATATCCAGAGACAAAAACTTGAGCAAGGGCCTCACACTCGCCCTTTTTTCATATCCCGAAGAGTTCTCATGGTCTGTAGATCAGTCCTGCCATACCTATGACCTGAAACATAAGCCGAGTTTGTGTTTTCAGACAACTATCCAAAAGGCCTGTCCTACAAACCCTACAGGCTCAGGCTCCTGTAGCTAAAACTGAGGACTGTACTTGCCCTCCCCAAGGGAATTGTGTGTGCCCATTCCAAATGGCCACAACCCTACTAATAGGATAAACCTCCAAAGTCCCTGAGGCCATCCCAATAGTGGGGGCTTCCCAGAACAAACAGGGGCAATCTGAGCCCATATGAGTACCTACCTGCACTCAGACCCATAGACAGATGTCCCCAGAGTTAAAAAGGAACTAACAGCCCCTAGGCACTAATCGGATCCATTGCTTTGGTTTCCAGGCATCTCTCCTCAGAGGCCCGGATTTCAATACCAGCATACGGCTGTTTCTTGACTCACCCGTCAGAACAAATCTCATCTAACATGGGAAACTTGCACGTTGGAGCTGTGTCAAAGCCTCTGTTTAGGAGAAACCTTCAGGGCCCCAGTGCCACCACTTCATTCCAAGGTCTCCATAGACACAAAAACACATTAGGACCCATCCACTGGAGAGTCCATTTCAACTCAGCCTCCTTGGTTGCTCCCGCAGATCCAGCAGATCTAACCTGTCTTGTTGCTAGGAGACAATGGGATTGCCTGGTGGCTACACAGCCATCAATCTTTAGAACCCTGCTCAGAATCGTTGGCCTGGAGCCAACGAACAGGTCTCAATTGGCCTGCAGAAGAATCTTTGCAGTTTGGAGCTTCTCACAACTCCCATCATGGGAAAAACCCCATGGCCTCGTGATCACCCCCCCTTCATGAAGGGGCCATCAGGGACTGAAAGTCCAACCTGAGCAAATGTCTGATCCTCCCCCTGACTTCAGATGCACGAGATCTCGATTCAGGTCTGTAGATTGTGCCTGCGATGTCCTCACCCAGAAACCTAAACCTAGCTTGTGTTCTTAGACTTCTGTCCTCAGACTACTGGCCCACAAGCCCTCCAGCTTGGCAATCCAGAACTACAATGCAGCACTCTGCCTGCCCTCCAGAAGAAAAACATTGCCCTCCGGGGCTACCCAAAAATCCCAAAAGAGGATCAACCTGCACGCCACTTGGCAGTACACCAAATATATAGGCTCACCTGGGCCCTAATGCTCTTACTGACACAGCCCGAGCCTGGACATCCTGGCCCCACCCAGACAGCTGGCTGCAAACTGAGCACATCCGACCCGCCATGGCCTTAGGTCGTCATCTCGTCCCAATCGGTTTTCAGGCTTCAGAACCTAGACCTTATCTCCAATCACTTCCCAGGTTTGAAAATGATGCAGAAATCAGGGCTCCTTCCTCATGGCAAGAAACCTTGTGGTTGGCATGTTGTCCAACGTTCAGTGTAGTTGAAAAGAGTGTTGCCCATGAAGCCCCGTCCATGCTTGCGGGCCATTTTGGTCACAAACACACATTGTGACCCTCAGCCTGAGCCCGGTCCTCAGGTAAGGCCTCTCAGTGGCTGGATGAAGAGACAGCATATTGGGCTTGCCATGCCCCTTGGCCCCAATTTTTAACCATAGTCCGGGTTGTCCCTTCACTCTTCCCCAGAGCTCTGCTTTGAAATTCCTCTTTTGGTGGGACGCCTGAGGTAACAAACCTAAAAGGAGTCCTCCCATCCCACAGATTGACGAAAAAGAATTGGAATCGGACCAGATCCACAGAGAGGAAGATTCGTCCATGGCCCATGAGGCCTGCCCGACATTCCACAGACATCACTGATAAAAAATCCAGAGACAAAAGCCTGAGCAAGCGCCTCAGACTCGCTCTTTCTTCATATCCTGAAGAGTTCTTCTCATGGGTTTTAGATCGGGCCTGTCATAACTACGTCCCCAAACCTAAGCTGAGTTTTTTTTTCAGAATTCTGTCCTCAAAGTCCTGGGCCACACACCCTCCAGGCAGGGACCCCTGGAGCCACACATCAGGACTGTGCCTACCCAATCCATGGGAATTCTGCCCATTCCATTGTCCAAAATCGTACAAATTAGGAGAACCCTCCAAAGTCCCTGAGGCCATCCGAAAAGTGTAGGTCGCCCGGGACAAAAAAGGGCAGTCTGACACAAGCTGAGCATCTACCTCCACTCATACCATACATGGATGTCCCCAGAGAAGAAGATTGAACCAGAAAGGACCCTAGGCCATAATCGGATCCATTGCTTTGGTTTACAGTCATGTCTCCTCAAAAGCCTGGATTCCAATACCAGCATAGAGGTTTTCCTGAGGCACCCATCAGAACAAAACTCGTCTCCACAAGGAAAATTGTGGATGGGAGCTATGTCAAAAGATTAGGAGACTACTACAGGGTCCTGGTGCCACCGCCCCATTCCAAGGCCCTCATGGACACAAACACACATTAGATCCCATCCTCAGGAAAGTCCATTTAAACTCAGCCACCCCGGTTGCTCCCGCAGAGCCATCAGATCTAAACTTTCTTGTTGCTAGGAGACAACTGGAATGCGAGGCGGGCTTCCCAGGCATCCATCCTCGAACGGTGCTCTGGAGTCATTCCATATGGGATGTCCTGGAGCTGTCCAACAGGTCTCAATTATCCCGCAGAAGGAATCCTTGAAGGGGGCATCCCTCAACTCCCAACGTGGGAAAACCTCCATGGCCTCGAGATTCCGCTCCCTTCATGAAGGGGCCGTCAGGCACAGAAACTCCAACCTGAGCCAACGTCTGATCCTCGCTCTGACATCAGATGCATGAGATATTGGTTCAGATCTGCAGGGAGTTCCTGCCGTGCCCTCGCCCTGAAACCCAAGTCTAGCTTGTGTACTCAGACATCTGTCCTTACACTCCTGGGCCCGAAGCCCCCAAGTTTGGCAAATCCGGACCCACAATGCAGTACTCTGTTTGCCCTCTAGAAAAAAGATATTGCCTAATGAGCTGCCCAGGCACCTTAAATGAGGATAAACCTACATGGCACTCGACTGTACCCAAATTATATAGTCTAACCTGGGCACTAATGCACTGTCTGACACAACCTGAGCCCGGACCTCCTGACCAACACCCACCCACACAGAGCACATCAGACCCGCCATGGCCTTAGGTCATCATCTCTTCCCTACCTCAGTTTTCAGGCCTCAGAACCTAGACCTTATCTCGAATCCCTGCCCAGGGGTGAGTGTGATGCAGAAATCAGAACTCCTCCTTACCCATGGCAAGAAACCTTGTGGTTGGCATGTTTTCCAACATTCAGTGTAGGAGAAACCAGCATTCACCCTGAGGCCCCACCCATTGTTGAGTGCGACGAGGGCATAAACACGCATTGTGACCCTCAGCGTGAGTCCTGTCCTCTAGTAAGTCCTGTCAGTGGCTGGACAATTAGAAGTCATAGTGGGCTTGACATGTCCCTAGGCCCCAATTTTTAACCAGATTTCTGGTTGTCCAGTCGCCCCTCCCCAGGGCTCAACTCTGGAATCCCACATTCGGTGGGACACCTGAGGTTAAAAAATAAAAGAAAACAAAACAACAACAACAACAACAAAAAAACGGACTTCTTCCATCCCACAGAATGACCCCAAACTCTGTGGACGGGGCCAAAACCCAGAGAGTAAGACTCGTCCATTTCCCATGAAGTCACCCGGAAATTTCACGACCATGAGTGACACGATATCCAGAGACAAAAACTTGAGCAAGGGCCTCACACTCGCCCTTTTTTCATATCCCGAAGAGTTCTCATGGTCTGTAGATCAGTCCTGCCATACCTATGACCTGAAACATAAGCCGAGTTTGTGTTTTCAGACAACTATCCAAAAGGCCTGTCCTACAAACCCTACAGGCTCAGGCTCCTGGAGCTAAAACTGAGGACTGTACTTGCCCTCCCCAAGGGAATTGTGTGTGCCCATTCCAAATGGCCACAACCCTACTAATAGGATAAACCTCCAAAGTCCCTGAGGCCATCCCAATAGTGGGGGCTTCCCAGAACAAACAGGGGCAATCTGAGCCCATATGAGTACCTACCTGCACTCAGACCCATAGACAGATGTCCCCAGAGTTAAAAAGGAACTAACAGCCCCTAGGCACTAATCGGATCCATTGCTTTGGTTTCCAGGCATCTCTCCTCAGAGGCCCGGATTTCAATACCAGCATACGGCTGTTTCTTGACTCACCCGTCAGAACAAATCTCATCTAACATGGGAAACTTGCACGTTGGAGCTGTGTCAAAGCCTCTGTTTAGGAGAAACCTTCAGGGCCCCAGTGCCACCACTTCATTCCAAGGTCTCCATAGACACAAAAACACATTAGGACCCATCCACTGGAGAGTCCATTTCAACTCAGCCTCCTTGGTTGCTCCCGCAGATCCAGCAGATCTAACCTGTCTTGTTGCTAGGAGACAATGGGATTGCCTGGTGGCTACACAGCCATCAATCTTTAGAACCCTGCTCAGAATCGTTGGCCTGGAGCCAACGAACAGGTCTCAATTGGCCTGCAGAAGAATCTTTGCAGTTTGGAGCTTCTCACAACTCCCATCATGGGAAAAACCCCATGGCCTCGTGATCACCCCCCCTTCATGAAGGGGCCATCAGGGACTGAAAGTCCAACCTGAGCAAATGTCTGATCCTCCCCCTGACTTCAGATGCACGAGATCTCGATTCAGGTCTGTAGATTGTGCCTGCGATGTCCTCACCCAGAAACCTAAACCTAGCTTGTGTTCTTAGACTTCTGTCCTCAGACTACTGGCCCACAAGCCCTCCAGCTTGGCAATCCAGAACTACAATGCAGCACTCTGCCTGCCCTCCAGAAGAAAAACATTGCCCTCCGGGGCTACCCAAAAATCCCAAAAGAGGATCAACCTGCACGCCACTTGGCAGTACACCAAATATATAGGCTCACCTGGGCCCTAATGCTCTTACTGACACAGCCCGAGCCTGGACATCCTGGCCCCACCCAGACAGCTGGCTGCAAACTGAGCACATCCGACCCGCCATGGCCTTAGGTCGTCATCTCGTCCCAATCGGTTTTCAGGCTTCAGAACCTAGACCTTATCTCCAATCACTTCCCAGGTTTGAAAATGATGCAGAAATCAGGGCTCCTTCCTCATGGCAAGAAACCTTGTGGTTGGCATGTTGTCCAACGTTCAGTGTAGTTGAAAAGAGTGTTGCCCATGAAGCCCCGTCCATGCTTGCGGGCCATTTTGGTCACAAACACACATTGTGACCCTCAGCCTGAGCCCGGTCCTCAGGTAAGGCCTCTCAGTGGCTGGATGAAGAGACAGCATATTGGGCTTGCCATGCCCCTTGGCCCCAATTTTTAACCATAGTCCGGGTTGTCCCTTCACTCTTCCCCAGAGCTCTGCTTTGAAATTCCTCTTTTGGTGGGACGCCTGAGGTAACAAACCTAAAAGGAGTCCTCCCATCCCACAGATTGACGAAAAAGAATTGGAATCGGACCAGATCCACAGAGAGGAAGATTCGTCCATGGCCCATGAGGCCTGCCCGACATTCCACAGACATCACTGATAAAAAATCCAGAGACAAAAGCCTGAGCAAGCGCCTCAGACTCGCTCTTTCTTCATATCCTGAAGAGTTCTTCTCATGGGTTTTAGATCGGGCCTGTCATAACTACGTCCCCAAACCTAAGCTGAGTTTTTTTTTCAGAATTCTGTCCTCAAAGTCCTGGGCCACACACCCTCCAGGCAGGGACCCCTGGAGCCACACATCAGGACTGTGCCTACCCAATCCATGGGAATTCTGCCCATTCCATTGTCCAAAATCGTACAAATTAGGAGAACCCTCCAAAGTCCCTGAGGCCATCCAAAAAGTGTAGGTCGCCCGGGACAAAAAAGGGCAGTCTGACACAAGCTGAGCATCTACCTCCACTCATACCATACATGGATGTCCCCAGAGAAGAAGATTGAACCAGAAAGGACCCTAGGCCATAATCGGATCCATTGCTTTGGTTTACAGTCATGTCTCCTCAAAAGCCTGGATTCCAATACCAGCATAGAGGTTTTCCTGAGGCACCCATCAGAACAAAACTCGTCTCCACAAGGAAAATTGTGGATGGGAGCTATGTCAAAAGATTAGGAGACTACTACAGGGTCCTGGTGCCACCGCCCCATTCCAAGGCCCTCATGGACACAAACACACATTAGATCCCATCCTCAGGAAAGTCCATTTAAACTCAGCCACCCCGGTTGCTCCCGCAGAGCCATCAGATCTAAACTTTCTTGTTGCTAGGAGACAACTGGAATGCGAGGCGGGCTTCCCAGGCATCCATCCTCGAACGGTGCTCTGGAGTCATTCCATATGGGATGTCCTGGAGCTGTCCAACAGGTCTCAATTATCCCGCAGAAGGAATCCTTGAAGGGGGCATCCCTCAACTCCCAACGTGGGAAAACCTCCATGGCCTCGAGATTCCGCTCCCTTCATGAAGGGGCCGTCAGGCACAGAAACTCCAACCTGAGCCAACGTCTGATCCTCGCTCTGACATCAGATGCATGAGATATTGGTTCAGATCTGCAGGGAGTTCCTGCCGTGCCCTCGCCCTGAAACCCAAGTCTAGCTTGTGTACTCAGACATCTGTCCTTACACTCCTGGGCCCGAAGCCCCCAAGTTTGGCAAATCCGGACCCACAATGCAGTACTCTGTTTGCCCTCTAGAAAAAAGATATTGCCTAATGAGCTGCCCAGGCACCTTAAATGAGGATAAACCTACATGGCACTCGACTGTACCCAAATTATATAGTCTAACCTGGGCACTAATGCACTGTCTGACACAACCTGAGCCCGGACCTCCTGACCAACACCCACCCACACAGAGCACATCAGACCCGCCATGGCCTTAGGTCATCATCTCTTCCCTACCTCAGTTTTCAGGCCTCAGAACCTAGACCTTATCTCGAATCCCTGCCCAGGGGTGAGTGTGATGCAGAAATCAGAACTCCTCCTTACCCATGGCAAGAAACCTTGTGGTTGGCATGTTTTCCAACATTCAGTGTAGGAGAAACCAGCATTCACCCTGAGGCCCCACCCATTGTTGAGTGCGACGAGGGCATAAACACGCATTGTGACCCTCAGCGTGAGTCCTGTCCTCTAGTAAGTCCTGTCAGTGGCTGGACAATTAGAAGTCATAGTGGGCTTGACATGTCCCTAGGCCCCAATTTTTAACCAGATTTCTGGTTGTCCAGTCGCCCCTCCCCAGGGCTCAACTCTGGAATCCCACATTCGGTGGGACACCTGAGGTTAAAAAATAAAAGAAAACAAAACAACAACAACAACAACAAAAAAACGGACTTCTTCCATCCCACAGAATGACCCCAAACTCTGTGGACGGGGCCAAAACCCAGAGAGTAAGACTCGTCCATTTCCCATGAAGTCACCCGGAAATTTCACGACCATGAGTGACACGATATCCAGAGACAAAAACTTGAGCAAGGGCCTCACACTCGCCCTTTTTTCATATCCCGAAGAGTTCTCATGGTCTGTAGATCAGTCCTGCCATACCTATGACCTGAAACATAAGCCGAGTTTGTGTTTTCAGACAACTATCCAAAAGGCCTGTCCTACAAACCCTACAGGCTCAGGCTCCTGGAGCTAAAACTGAGGACTGTACTTGCCCTCCCCAAGGGAATTGTGTGTGCCCATTCCAAATGGCCACAACCCTACTAATAGGATAAACCTCCAAAGTCCCTGAGGCCATCCCAATAGTGGGGGCTTCCCAGAACAAACAGGGGCAATCTGAGCCCATATGAGTACCTACCTGCACTCAGACCCATAGACAGATGTCCCCAGAGTTAAAAAGGAACTAACAGCCCCTAGGCACTAATCGGATCCATTGCTTTGGTTTCCAGGCATCTCTCCTCAGAGGCCCGGATTTCAATACCAGCATACGGCTGTTTCTTGACTCACCCGTCAGAACAAATCTCATCTAACATGGGAAACTTGCACGTTGGAGCTGTGTCAAAGCCTCTGTTTAGGAGAAACCTTCAGGGCCCCAGTGCCACCACTTCATTCCAAGGTCTCCATAGACACAAAAACACATTAGGACCCATCCACTGGAGAGTCCATTTCAACTCAGCCTCCTTGGTTGCTCCCGCAGATCCAGCAGATCTAACCTGTCTTGTTGCTAGGAGACAATGGGATTGCCTGGTGGCTACACAGCCATCAATCTTTAGAACCCTGCTCAGAATCGTTGGCCTGGAGCCAACGAACAGGTCTCAATTGGCCTGCAGAAGAATCTTTGCAGTTTGGAGCTTCTCACAACTCCCATCATGGGAAAAACCCCATGGCCTCGTGATCACCCCCCCTTCATGAAGGGGCCATCAGGGACTGAAAGTCCAACCTGAGCAAATGTCTGATCCTCCCCCTGACTTCAGATGCACGAGATCTCGATTCAGGTCTGTAGATTGTGCCTGCGATGTCCTCACCCAGAAACCTAAACCTAGCTTGTGTTCTTAGACTTCTGTCCTCAGACTACTGGCCCACAAGCCCTCCAGCTTGGCAATCCAGAACTACAATGCAGCACTCTGCCTGCCCTCCAGAAGAAAAACATTGCCCTCCGGGGCTACCCAAAAATCCCAAAAGAGGATCAACCTGCACGCCACTTGGCAGTACACCAAATATATAGGCTCACCTGGGCCCTAATGCTCTTACTGACACAGCCCGAGCCTGGACATCCTGGCCCCACCCAGACAGCTGGCTGCAAACTGAGCACATCCGACCCGCCATGGCCTTAGGTCGTCATCTCGTCCCAATCGGTTTTCAGGCTTCAGAACCTAGACCTTATCTCCAATCACTTCCCAGGTTTGAAAATGATGCAGAAATCAGGGCTCCTTCCTCATGGCAAGAAACCTTGTGGTTGGCATGTTGTCCAACGTTCAGTGTAGTTGAAAAGAGTGTTGCCCATGAAGCCCCGTCCATGCTTGCGGGCCATTTTGGTCACAAACACACATTGTGACCCTCAGCCTGAGCCCGGTCCTCAGGTAAGGCCTCTCAGTGGCTGGATGAAGAGACAGCATATTGGGCTTGCCATGCCCCTTGGCCCCAATTTTTAACCATAGTCCGGGTTGTCCCTTCACTCTTCCCCAGAGCTCTGCTTTGAAATTCCTCTTTTGGTGGGACGCCTGAGGTAACAAACCTAAAAGGAGTCCTCCCATCCCACAGATTGACGAAAAAGAATTGGAATCGGACCAGATCCACAGAGAGGAAGATTCGTCCATGGCCCATGAGGCCTGCCCGACATTCCACAGACATCACTGATAAAAAATCCAGAGACAAAAGCCTGAGCAAGCGCCTCAGACTCGCTCTTTCTTCATATCCTGAAGAGTTCTTCTCATGGGTTTTAGATCGGGCCTGTCATAACTACGTCCCCAAACCTAAGCTGAGTTTTTTTTTCAGAATTCTGTCCTCAAAGTCCTGGGCCACACACCCTCCAGGCAGGGACCCCTGGAGCCACACATCAGGACTGTGCCTACCCAATCCATGGGAATTCTGCCCATTCCATTGTCCAAAATCGTACAAATTAGGAGAACCCTCCAAAGTCCCTGAGGCCATCCGAAAAGTGTAGGTCGCCCGGGACAAAAAAGGGCAGTCTGACACAAGCTGAGCATCTACCTCCACTCATACCATACATGGATGTCCCCAGAGAAGAAGATTGAACCAGAAAGGACCCTAGGCCATAATCGGATCCATTGCTTTGGTTTACAGTCATGTCTCCTCAAAAGCCTGGATTCCAATACCAGCATAGAGGTTTTCCTGAGGCACCCATCAGAACAAAACTCGTCTCCACAAGGAAAATTGTGGATGGGAGCTATGTCAAAAGATTAGGAGACTACTACAGGGTCCTGGTGCCACCGCCCCATTCCAAGGCCCTCATGGACACAAACACACATTAGATCCCATCCTCAGGAAAGTCCATTTAAACTCAGCCACCCCGGTTGCTCCCGCAGAGCCATCAGATCTAAACTTTCTTGTTGCTAGGAGACAACTGGAATGCGAGGCGGGCTTCCCAGGCATCCATCCTCGAACGGTGCTCTGGAGTCATTCCATATGGGATGTCCTGGAGCTGTCCAACAGGTCTCAATTATCCCGCAGAAGGAATCCTTGAAGGGGGCATCCCTCAACTCCCAACGTGGGAAAACCTCCATGGCCTCGAGATTCCGCTCCCTTCATGAAGGGGCCGTCAGGCACAGAAACTCCAACCTGAGCCAACGTCTGATCCTCGCTCTGACATCAGATGCATGAGATATTGGTTCAGATCTGCAGGGAGTTCCTGCCGTGCCCTCGCCCTGAAACCCAAGTCTAGCTTGTGTACTCAGACATCTGTCCTTACACTCCTGGGCCCGAAGCCCCCAAGTTTGGCAAATCCGGACCCACAATGCAGTACTCTGTTTGCCCTCTAGAAAAAAGATATTGCCTAATGAGCTGCCCAGGCACCTTAAATGAGGATAAACCTACATGGCACTCGACTGTACCCAAATTATATAGTCTAACCTGGGCACTAATGCACTGTCTGACACAACCTGAGCCCGGACCTCCTGACCAACACCCACCCACACAGAGCACATCAGACCCGCCATGGCCTTAGGTCATCATCTCTTCCCTACCTCAGTTTTCAGGCCTCAGAACCTAGACCTTATCTCGAATCCCTGCCCAGGGGTGAGTGTGATGCAGAAATCAGAACTCCTCCTTACCCATGGCAAGAAACCTTGTGGTTGGCATGTTTTCCAACATTCAGTGTAGGAGAAACCAGCATTCACCCTGAGGCCCCACCCATTGTTGAGTGCGACGAGGGCATAAACACGCATTGTGACCCTCAGCGTGAGTCCTGTCCTCTAGTAAGTCCTGTCAGTGGCTGGACAATTAGAAGTCATAGTGGGCTTGACATGTCCCTAGGCCCCAATTTTTAACCAGATTTCTGGTTGTCCAGTCGCCCCTCCCCAGGGCTCAACTCTGGAATCCCACATTCGGTGGGACACCTGAGGTTAAAAAATAAAAGAAAACAAAACAACAACAACAACAACAAAAAAACGGACTTCTTCCATCCCACAGAATGACCCCAAACTCTGTGGACGGGGCCAAAACCCAGAGAGTAAGACTCGTCCATTTCCCATGAAGTCACCCGGAAATTTCACGACCATGAGTGACACGATATCCAGAGACAAAAACTTGAGCAAGGGCCTCACACTCGCCCTTTTTTCATATCCCGAAGAGTTCTCATGGTCTGTAGATCAGTCCTGCCATACCTATGACCTGAAACATAAGCCGAGTTTGTGTTTTCAGACAACTATCCAAAAGGCCTGTCCTACAAACCCTACAGGCTCAGGCTCCTGGAGCTAAAACTGAGGACTGTACTTGCCCTCCCCAAGGGAATTGTGTGTGCCCATTCCAAATGGCCACAACCCTACTAATAGGATAAACCTCCAAAGTCCCTGAGGCCATCCCAATAGTGGGGGCTTCCCAGAACAAACAGGGGCAATCTGAGCCCATATGAGTACCTACCTGCACTCAGACCCATAGACAGATGTCCCCAGAGTTAAAAAGGAACTAACAGCCCCTAGGCACTAATCGGATCCATTGCTTTGGTTTCCAGGCATCTCTCCTCAGAGGCCCGGATTTCAATACCAGCATACGGCTGTTTCTTGACTCACCCGTCAGAACAAATCTCATCTAACATGGGAAACTTGCACGTTGGAGCTGTGTCAAAGCCTCTGTTTAGGAGAAACCTTCAGGGCCCCAGTGCCACCACTTCATTCCAAGGTCTCCATAGACACAAAAACACATTAGGACCCATCCACTGGAGAGTCCATTTCAACTCAGCCTCCTTGGTTGCTCCCGCAGATCCAGCAGATCTAACCTGTCTTGTTGCTAGGAGACAATGGGATTGCCTGGTGGCTACACAGCCATCAATCTTTAGAACCCTGCTCAGAATCGTTGGCCTGGAGCCAACGAACAGGTCTCAATTGGCCTGCAGAAGAATCTTTGCAGTTTGGAGCTTCTCACAACTCCCATCATGGGAAAAACCCCATGGCCTCGTGATCACCCCCCCTTCATGAAGGGGCCATCAGGGACTGAAAGTCCAACCTGAGCAAATGTCTGATCCTCCCCCTGACTTCAGATGCACGAGATCTCGATTCAGGTCTGTAGATTGTGCCTGCGATGTCCTCACCCAGAAACCTAAACCTAGCTTGTGTTCTTAGACTTCTGTCCTCAGACTACTGGCCCACAAGCCCTCCAGCTTGGCAATCCAGAACTACAATGCAGCACTCTGCCTGCCCTCCAGAAGAAAAACATTGCCCTCCGGGGCTACCCAAAAATCCCAAAAGAGGATCAACCTGCACGCCACTTGGCAGTACACCAAATATATAGGCTCACCTGGGCCCTAATGCTCTTACTGACACAGCCCGAGCCTGGACATCCTGGCCCCACCCAGACAGCTGGCTGCAAACTGAGCACATCCGACCCGCCATGGCCTTAGGTCGTCATCTCGTCCCAATCGGTTTTCAGGCTTCAGAACCTAGACCTTATCTCCAATCACTTCCCAGGTTTGAAAATGATGCAGAAATCAGGGCTCCTTCCTCATGGCAAGAAACCTTGTGGTTGGCATGTTGTCCAACGTTCAGTGTAGTTGAAAAGAGTGTTGCCCATGAAGCCCCGTCCATGCTTGCGGGCCATTTTGGTCACAAACACACATTGTGACCCTCAGCCTGAGCCCGGTCCTCAGGTAAGGCCTCTCAGTGGCTGGATGAAGAGACAGCATATTGGGCTTGCCATGCCCCTTGGCCCCAATTTTTAACCATAGTCCGGGTTGTCCCTTCACTCTTCCCCAGAGCTCTGCTTTGAAATTCCTCTTTTGGTGGGACGCCTGAGGTAACAAACCTAAAAGGAGTCCTCCCATCCCACAGATTGACGAAAAAGAATTGGAATCGGACCAGATCCACAGAGAGGAAGATTCGTCCATGGCCCATGAGGCCTGCCCGACATTCCACAGACATCACTGATAAAAAATCCAGAGACAAAAGCCTGAGCAAGCGCCTCAGACTCGCTCTTTCTTCATATCCTGAAGAGTTCTTCTCATGGGTTTTAGATCGGGCCTGTCATAACTACGTCCCCAAACCTAAGCTGAGTTTTTTTTTCAGAATTCTGTCCTCAAAGTCCTGGGCCACACACCCTCCAGGCAGGGACCCCTGGAGCCACACATCAGGACTGTGCCTACCCAATCCATGGGAATTCTGCCCATTCCATTGTCCAAAATCGTACAAATTAGGAGAACCCTCCAAAGTCCCTGAGGCCATCCGAAAAGTGTAGGTCGCCCGGGACAAAAAAGGGCAGTCTGACACAAGCTGAGCATCTACCTCCACTCATACCATACATGGATGTCCCCAGAGAAGAAGATTGAACCAGAAAGGACCCTAGGCCATAATCGGATCCATTGCTTTGGTTTACAGTCATGTCTCCTCAAAAGCCTGGATTCCAATACCAGCATAGAGGTTTTCCTGAGGCACCCATCAGAACAAAACTCGTCTCCACAAGGAAAATTGTGGATGGGAGCTATGTCAAAAGATTAGGAGACTACTACAGGGTCCTGGTGCCACCGCCCCATTCCAAGGCCCTCATGGACACAAACACACATTAGATCCCATCCTCAGGAAAGTCCATTTAAACTCAGCCACCCCGGTTGCTCCCGCAGAGCCATCAGATCTAAACTTTCTTGTTGCTAGGAGACAACTGGAATGCGAGGCGGGCTTCCCAGGCATCCATCCTCGAACGGTGCTCTGGAGTCATTCCATATGGGATGTCCTGGAGCTGTCCAACAGGTCTCAATTATCCCGCAGAAGGAATCCTTGAAGGGGGCATCCCTCAACTCCCAACGTGGGAAAACCTCCATGGCCTCGAGATTCCGCTCCCTTCATGAAGGGGCCGTCAGGCACAGAAACTCCAACCTGAGCCAACGTCTGATCCTCGCTCTGACATCAGATGCATGAGATATTGGTTCAGATCTGCAGGGAGTTCCTGCCGTGCCCTCGCCCTGAAACCCAAGTCTAGCTTGTGTACTCAGACATCTGTCCTTACACTCCTGGGCCCGAAGCCCCCAAGTTTGGCAAATCCGGACCCACAATGCAGTACTCTGTTTGCCCTCTAGAAAAAAGATATTGCCTAATGAGCTGCCCAGGCACCTTAAATGAGGATAAACCTACATGGCACTCGACTGTACCCAAATTATATAGTCTAACCTGGGCACTAATGCACTGTCTGACACAACCTGAGCCCGGACCTCCTGACCAACACCCACCCACACAGAGCACATCAGACCCGCCATGGCCTTAGGTCATCATCTCTTCCCTACCTCAGTTTTCAGGCCTCAGAACCTAGACCTTATCTCGAATCCCTGCCCAGGGGTGAGTGTGATGCAGAAATCAGAACTCCTCCTTACCCATGGCAAGAAACCTTGTGGTTGGCATGTTTTCCAACATTCAGTGTAGGAGAAACCAGCATTCACCCTGAGGCCCCACCCATTGTTGAGTGCGACGAGGGCATAAACACGCATTGTGACCCTCAGCGTGAGTCCTGTCCTCTAGTAAGTCCTGTCAGTGGCTGGACAATTAGAAGTCATAGTGGGCTTGACATGTCCCTAGGCCCCAATTTTTAACCAGATTTCTGGTTGTCCAGTCGCCCCTCCCCAGGGCTCAACTCTGGAATCCCACATTCGGTGGGACACCTGAGGTTAAAAAATAAAAGAAAACAAAACAACAACAACAACAACAAAAAAACGGACTTCTTCCATCCCACAGAATGACCCCAAACTCTGTGGACGGGGCCAAAACCCAGAGAGTAAGACTCGTCCATTTCCCATGAAGTCACCCGGAAATTTCACGACCATGAGTGACACGATATCCAGAGACAAAAACTTGAGCAAGGGCCTCACACTCGCCCTTTTTTCATATCCCGAAGAGTTCTCATGGTCTGTAGATCAGTCCTGCCATACCTATGACCTGAAACATAAGCCGAGTTTGTGTTTTCAGACAACTATCCAAAAGGCCTGTCCTACAAACCCTACAGGCTCAGGCTCCTGGAGCTAAAACTGAGGACTGTACTTGCCCTCCCCAAGGGAATTGTGTGTGCCCATTCCAAATGGCCACAACCCTACTAATAGGATAAACCTCCAAAGTCCCTGAGGCCATCCCAATAGTGGGGGCTTCCCAGAACAAACAGGGGCAATCTGAGCCCATATGAGTACCTACCTGCACTCAGACCCATAGACAGATGTCCCCAGAGTTAAAAAGGAACTAACAGCCCCTAGGCACTAATCGGATCCATTGCTTTGGTTTCCAGGCATCTCTCCTCAGAGGCCCGGATTTCAATACCAGCATACGGCTGTTTCTTGACTCACCCGTCAGAACAAATCTCATCTAACATGGGAAACTTGCACGTTGGAGCTGTGTCAAAGCCTCTGTTTAGGAGAAACCTTCAGGGCCCCAGTGCCACCACTTCATTCCAAGGTCTCCATAGACACAAAAACACATTAGGACCCATCCACTGGAGAGTCCATTTCAACTCAGCCTCCTTGGTTGCTCCCGCAGATCCAGCAGATCTAACCTGTCTTGTTGCTAGGAGACAATGGGATTGCCTGGTGGCTACACAGCCATCAATCTTTAGAACCCTGCTCAGAATCGTTGGCCTGGAGCCAACGAACAGGTCTCAATTGTCCTGCAGAAGAATCTTTGCAGTTTGGAGCTTCTCACAACTCCCATCATGGGAAAAACCCCATGGCCTCGTGATCACCCCCCCTTCATGAAGGGGCCATCAGGGACTGAAAGTCCAACCTGAGCAAATGTCTGATCCTCCCCCTGACTTCAGATGCACGAGATCTCGATTCAGGTCTGTAGATTGTGCCTGCGATGTCCTCACCCAGAAACCTAAACCTAGCTTGTGTTCTTAGACTTCTGTCCTCAGACTACTGGCCCACAAGCCCTCCAGCTTGGCAATCCAGAACTACAATGCAGCACTCTGCCTGCCCTCCAGAAGAAAAACATTGCCCTCCGGGGCTACCCAAAAATCCCAAAAGAGGATCAACCTGCACGCCACTTGGCAGTACACCAAATATATAGGCTCACCTGGGCCCTAATGCTCTTACTGACACAGCCCGAGCCTGGACATCCTGGCCCCACCCAGACAGCTGGCTGCAAACTGAGCACATCCGACCCGCCATGGCCTTAGGTCGTCATCTCGTCCCAATCGGTTTTCAGGCTTCAGAACCTAGACCTTATCTCCAATCACTTCCCAGGTTTGAAAATGATGCAGAAATCAGGGCTCCTTCCTCATGGCAAGAAACCTTGTGGTTGGCATGTTGTCCAACGTTCAGTGTAGTTGAAAAGAGTGTTGCCCATGAAGCCCCGTCCATGCTTGCGGGCCATTTTGGTCACAAACACACATTGTGACCCTCAGCCTGAGCCCGGTCCTCAGGTAAGGCCTCTCAGTGGCTGGATGAAGAGACAGCATATTGGGCTTGCCATGCCCCTTGGCCCCAATTTTTAACCATAGTCCGGGTTGTCCCTTCACTCTTCCCCAGAGCTCTGCTTTGAAATTCCTCTTTTGGTGGGACGCCTGAGGTAACAAACCTAAAAGGAGTCCTCCCATCCCACAGATTGACGAAAAAGAATTGGAATCGGACCAGATCCACAGAGAGGAAGATTCGTCCATGGCCCATGAGGCCTGCCCGACATTCCACAGACATCACTGATAAAAAATCCAGAGACAAAAGCCTGAGCAAGCGCCTCAGACTCGCTCTTTCTTCATATCCTGAAGAGTTCTTCTCATGGGTTTTAGATCGGGCCTGTCATAACTACGTCCCCAAACCTAAGCTGAGTTTTTTTTTCAGAATTCTGTCCTCAAAGTCCTGGGCCACACACCCTCCAGGCAGGGACCCCTGGAGCCACACATCAGGACTGTGCCTACCCAATCCATGGGAATTCTGCCCATTCCATTGTCCAAAATCGTACAAATTAGGAGAACCCTCCAAAGTCCCTGAGGCCATCCGAAAAGTGTAGGTCACCCGGGACAAAAAAGGGCAGTCTGACACAAGCTGAGCATCTACCTCCACTCATACCATACATGGATGTCCCCAGAGAAGAAGATTGAACCAGAAAGGACCCTAGGCCATAATCGGATCCATTGCTTTGGTTTACAGTCATGTCTCCTCAAAAGCCTGGATTCCAATACCAGCATAGAGGTTTTCCTGAGGCACCCATCAGAACAAAACTCGTCTCCACAAGGAAAATTGTGGATGGGAGCTATGTCAAAAGATTAGGAGACTACTACAGGGTCCTGGTGCCACCGCCCCATTCCAAGGCCCTCATGGACACAAACACACATTAGATCCCATCCTCAGGAAAGTCCATTTAAACTCAGCCACCCCGGTTGCTCCCGCAGAGCCATCAGATCTAAACTTTCTTGTTGCTAGGAGACAACTGGAATGCGAGGCGGGCTTCCCAGGCATCCATCCTCGAACGGTGCTCTGGAGTCATTCCATATGGGATGTCCTGGAGCTGTCCAACAGGTCTCAATTATCCCGCAGAAGGAATCCTTGAAGGGGGCATCCCTCAACTCCCAACGTGGGAAAACCTCCATGGCCTCGAGATTCCGCTCCCTTCATGAAGGGGCCGTCAGGCACAGAAACTCCAACCTGAGCCAACGTCTGATCCTCGCTCTGACATCAGATGCATGAGATATTGGTTCAGATCTGCAGGGAGTTCCTGCCGTGCCCTCGCCCTGAAACCCAAGTCTAGCTTGTGTACTCAGACATCTGTCCTTACACTCCTGGGCCCGAAGCCCCCAAGTTTGGCAAATCCGGACCCACAATGCAGTACTCTGTTTGCCCTCTAGAAAAAAGATATTGCCTAATGAGCTGCCCAGGCACCTTAAATGAGGATAAACCTACATGGCACTCGACTGTACCCAAATTATATAGTCTAACCTGGGCACTAATGCACTGTCTGACACAACCTGAGCCCGGACCTCCTGACCAACACCCACCCACACAGAGCACATCAGACCCGCCATGGCCTTAGGTCATCATCTCTTCCCTACCTCAGTTTTCAGGCCTCAGAACCTAGACCTTATCTCGAATCCCTGCCCAGGGGTGAGTGTGATGCAGAAATCAGAACTCCTCCTTACCCATGGCAAGAAACCTTGTGGTTGGCATGTTTTCCAACATTCAGTGTAGGAGAAACCAGCATTCACCCTGAGGCCCCACCCATTGTTGAGTGCGACGAGGGCATAAACACGCATTGTGACCCTCAGCGTGAGTCCTGTCCTCTAGTAAGTCCTGTCAGTGGCTGGACAATTAGAAGTCATAGTGGGCTTGACATGTCCCTAGGCCCCAATTTTTAACCAGATTTCTGGTTGTCCAGTCGCCCCTCCCCAGGGCTCAACTCTGGAATCCCACATTCGGTGGGACACCTGAGGTTAAAAAATAAAAGAAAACAAAACAACAACAACAACAACAAAAAAACGGACTTCTTCCATCCCACAGAATGACCCCAAACTCTGTGGACGGGGCCAAAACCCAGAGAGTAAGACTCGTCCATTTCCCATGAAGTCACCCGGAAATTTCACGACCATGAGTGACACGATATCCAGAGACAAAAACTTGAGCAAGGGCCTCACACTCGCCCTTTTTTCATATCCCGAAGAGTTCTCATGGTCTGTAGATCAGTCCTGCCATACCTATGACCTGAAACATAAGCCGAGTTTGTGTTTTCAGACAACTATCCAAAAGGCCTGTCCTACAAACCCTACAGGCTCAGGCTCCTGGAGCTAAAACTGAGGACTGTACTTGCCCTCCCCAAGGGAATTGTGTGTGCCCATTCCAAATGGCCACAACCCTACTAATAGGATAAACCTCCAAAGTCCCTGAGGCCATCCCAATAGTGGGGGCTTCCCAGAACAAACAGGGGCAATCTGAGCCCATATGAGTACCTACCTGCACTCAGACCCATAGACAGATGTCCCCAGAGTTAAAAAGGAACTAACAGCCCCTAGGCACTAATCGGATCCATTGCTTTGGTTTCCAGGCATCTCTCCTCAGAGGCCCGGATTTCAATACCAGCATACGGCTGTTTCTTGACTCACCCGTCAGAACAAATCTCATCTAACATGGGAAACTTGCACGTTGGAGCTGTGTCAAAGCCTCTGTTTAGGAGAAACCTTCAGGGCCCCAGTGCCACCACTTCATTCCAAGGTCTCCATAGACACAAAAACACATTAGGACCCATCCACTGGAGAGTCCATTTCAACTCAGCCTCCTTGGTTGCTCCCGCAGATCCAGCAGATCTAACCTGTCTTGTTGCTAGGAGACAATGGGATT
This sequence comes from Mustela nivalis, assembly GCF_964662115.1. Classification (NCBI taxonomy): domain Eukaryota; kingdom Metazoa; phylum Chordata; class Mammalia; order Carnivora; family Mustelidae; genus Mustela; species Mustela nivalis. The sequence continues at coordinate 545 of NW_028134512.1, read as the reverse complement.
GCCTGGTGGCTACACAGCCATCAATCTTTAGAACCCTGCTCAGAATCGTTGGCCTGGAGCCAACGAACAGGTCTCAATTGTCCTGCAGAAGAATCTTTGCAGTTTGGAGCTTCTCACAACTCCCATCATTAGAAAACTCGCACGGCCCGTGACTCCCCACCCCCTTAATGAAGGGTCCATCAGGGACAGAAACTTCAACCTGAGCGATCGTCTGACCCTCGCCCTGACTTCCGAAGCACGAGAACTCGATTCAGGTCTGTAGATTATGCCTGCCTTGTCCTCACCCACCTCGGGTGCCACACGTCTTCAGGGCTACACCCCGGGGCCTGGCCGTGCATTGTGAGTGCCCACTCCCGAACACATCCAAGAGGCATGCCTTGAGATGGACTGGTGCGAGGTGAACGCCTGCAGATCCTCGGCCAGCGGGGGTCCCGTCCCTGGCGCTATCCCATGGGTCCGGGCCCAGCACGAAGCCCGGGCTCGAACGCTCGCTCGATTCCCCAGCCTTCAGCCTCCGGGGTCCTTATCCTCATGGCCTCCATTTT
>NW_028134513.1:0-76055 GCF_964662115.1 Mustela nivalis | reverse complement strand
AGAATGATAGGAGGAAATAACTAGATCTGTACCCAAAGCTCTTAAACTAAGACAAATACATTTTTCACAAGTTCTTCACTCATTCAACAAATATCTGTTAAGCTTTCGCCAGGTATCAGGTACTATTTGGTACATACTAATTGGTTTTGAAAACCCCAAAGCTTAATTTACAAGTAAGTCCAGCAAAAAATGAACAATCTGGTCCTCTCCAGAAAAGAAGTTTTTTGAGACTCCTGCTAAAGGGCCATACACACATAAACACACACATAGCTTTCTCTCTCTCTCTCTCTCTCTCTCTCTCTCTCTATATATATATATATATATATACACACACATACACACATACCCAGAAGTTTATTCAGGAGTAAGTGAGTGAAAGAGTGTCACATGACAAGATGAGGCTAATTTTACTGCGTGAGACTTCAAGGATGTAAATACTATGAAAAAAATTGTTGGCGGGGGTGGATGTTTTGTTCCCTCTTGGATAGATAAGCCCAAAAAGGCATTTTAGACAGATGAAGTATATTCCAGCCAACTTGTGTTTCAACAAAAAGTTATGTATCTATTGTCAAGGTGCTTTTAAGTATATTTACAGGTCTGTGAGCTGGGACAGTATCTGGCAATGTTGCTTTCTCTTCTACCTCAAGATACAGGCTCACAAGAAGCCCTTTATGATGTCTGACCAGCACGCGAGATGTGTGGCTGTCCATCAGAGCATGCAAAGATGTTAGAAAGAGGTATCCTTCTAAAATGAGGGTATATGAATTACCCCCAAGGGAGATCCAAGTGCTAACCCTGTTGGTAGCCCTGCAGAGTAAGCTACAGAAGCCCTCAGGGGTGGATATTGCAAACCCTGAAAGGGCAAGGAATATTCCCCAAATATCACCATTATGCCTTTAGCTGAATGCATTTTACTAGATAGGAATTGAATTTGACTTAGACTTTGATTATGGAACTGACCAAAAAATCTTCTTACACTTTCTCACATTATAATAGGTGGATTTTTCTTTAGAAAAAAAAAAAAAAAGATTTTATGCACCTACTTGAGAGAAAGAAAGAGAGTGGGGGAGAGGGTCAGAGGGAGAAGAGAGAGAATCTCAAGATGACCCCCCACTGAGTGTGGACCTGATGCAGGGCTCGATCCCAGGACCCTGACATCATGACCTGAACAGAAACAAAGAGTCACATGCTCAACAGACTGAGCCACCCAGGCCCCCTAAACTTTTCAATAATGAAATGATTTTGATATGACCTTGATGTTCATGTATCATCTTCACATTTTACATCCCACTTAAGAAGTTCCTCTAAATCAGCATTAGACAGTTGGCAGATTCAGGAAAGATCTTAAAAAAAATAAGTCCCAGGTGATATGATAAGGTTGCTCCCACACACACACCCCCAGTCCTACCCCCTCCTACCCACCAGTTAAGATTTCTCTGGATCCGCATCTGTCCTTTTGACTCCCTGTTGAACTATGGAATCCTCATGCTAACTTTATGCTCTCCGTTAAGTGGCTTCTGAACAAATTTCTATAACTACGAATATCAGCAGTTGCTTCTTGATACTGTTTTCCATTTGTGCCATTCTAGTGTAACTAGTGCAACCCATCACTCCTTTTGCTCAAAGTAACCTCAGGCCAAGAAAAATCCTGAAGTGAGGGCAGACACCCAGGAGCCAGCAAGGTCTCCCCCACAGAAGTAAGGAAAGCAGCCTTGCTCAGCTGCTCCTTCGTTCTGCCCAGGGAGTTTCTGCTTTAATGAGAGCAACAATCACTCCAGCCAGGAAATGAGAACGTGGACTTTAGTACTTGAATTTTCCTACAGCCGATCACTACGAATGACCAAGAATTAGTAAGATGCACTGATTAAATGGATAAAAACTGGTTTTGTTGACAAGCTAAAAAAAAAAAAAAAAGAAAGAAAGAAAGAAAAGTACCATTGTAGCTTTGCAGGGGTGTTCTTTTGGTTATGAAAATTCTACCCCTCACCTCCCCAAACCCCCTCCAGTGAAAAGAGCCTGACATACCAGGAAAAATCTTAAGAGTGATACATCTGGCTGCAAATTCTTCTAGAAAATAACAGATAAGTGTGCCATCAGGACAAAGTGAGAAAGCAAAAGAGATTCCAAGTCACCTTGAACACAATGAACAAGTCTCATCAGCCCTGACCTCTGCTTTGGCTCTTGCCTGCCCTGGGACCTTGGCAGGACATGGCAGGGTTGTAACCATGTAGGTAGGCCTCTGGCGTTGTGAATAAATGAACTGAAGTGACAGGAAGTTACATGCTCACACTTAAAAGCCCCCGATAAAAACCTGATTTCTTTAGATATTAGGGGCTACAAAAATGTATGAGCAAATAGTTCATGATTTGCCTTGAGCATTTGATTGTTGCAGGAGAATAGCCATAATGCGATCATTATTCTAGCAGTCGACGTCTGTTAAACACAAACCTTCCCAATGTCATTTGGATTTACACAGTTCACAAAAAGAGTGGTCTCTGGAATTGGAATCTCCTCCCCCACCTGATAAATATTTGACCTGAGCCGGCAAAATAGCGTACTAAGCTTCAGTTTCCGATTTGTAAGATGGAAATAATAACGGTGCTCATATAAGATCATTGCTTCCCTTGTTATGTGAACTAACCCGGGGAAAAAATCCTCAGCACAGGTCCTCAAAAATATTAGTTCTATGTGAGAAAAGCAAGAGGGGGCAAATCTAAATAACCTGGGGGTGGAAAGATTGAGAAAGGGGTCCTGCTTTATAAAGATGAACATCAAATAGTTAAAATCTGGGTCAAAATCAACTAAAAGGGGACATGATACAATTCTTAAAAGCACAACCCAGAGAAGAGTAGACCAAAAATATGTAGAAGAAATGTGTCAAGATGACAAATTTATGCACTAGAAATATATAATAGGCTATTAGAGGGAAACTGGAACACTTTGAGGCCCGTTCGTATTTATTTCAAGAGAACGTTAGGGGAAAAAGAAAATGACCCTCTCCTAAACCCTTTTCCAGCGCTATTGTTGGAGACAAGAACTCACGTAATGCATGACAGCCACTCTTTTTTTTTTTTTTTTTGTCCACAGATGAGAATTAGCATGAGACAGAGAGAGTTTCAGGGGAGATAAGTTCCTATGTCCAGACAGTGCTGAGCTCAGCCATTTATTCCTTAAGTCAACAACTGTTTATCGGGAGCTGTCCACGTACAGGCCCAGTGAAAGGCACGAGGGACTGGAAAAAATAAAAAACACAAAACAGTGAACAAAAGCAAATGTGTCCCACGTGTTTCCACATGTTGGTTATAATGAATAATGATGCAGTGAGCATGGGAGTACACATATGGCTTGGAGATCTTGATTCTAATTCTTCTGAATAGGTATGCAAGAGAGGGACTCCTGGATCATATGTTTGTTCTGTTTGCAGGGGTGGGGGGTGGGGGTGAGGGGAGCTGTAGTTCTACAGGAATAAAGTTCCAGTTAAGCAAGATGAGTAAGTTCTAAAGATCTGTGCAACATTGTGCCATAGTTAATAATACTATACATTGCACTTAAAATTTTGTTAAGAATCTAGATCTCATCTTAAGTGAGGAAAAAAAAAATAAGAATAAAGAGTAATGCCAAATAAGATCGATTGTGGTGAACATTTTTAAAAAAAATGTGGCTTGCACTTTCCTGGTACTCATACACCAATGGGGAGAGGTTAGATGTTAATCAAATAGTAATCCAATTGGTTGTCTATCACAAATTGGGGCGAAGTGCTAGGAAGGAAAGAAAAGATACATGGCCCTAAAAGATCACAGGAAAATAGAAATTCGTAAGGGTGGGCTGTATGTATGCAGTGTCTGGAGAAGAAAGATTTGTACTGAAATCTGACGAATAAATAGTAATTGACTATTTGTAGTTAAATAGGAAATAATTACATATGGAGGTGGAGTGGGGGGAAAGCAGGGATGTTTTTAGGTTTAGGAAACAGCACGTACAAAAGCCCTGTGGTAGAAGAGAGCATGGTTTGGCTGAAAGGTCCGTGTGGCTAGGGAGCTGGAGGGAGTGGGAGAGGAGGGAGTGGGCAGAAAACCATTATCAGGAACATGTCTGCTTTCTGCTTTAAAAGACATGAAGTGAACAGCACTCTCAGCTGAGAACTCAACTATGACTCACTGTCTCAGCATCTGGTGAAATTGTGGATGCCTCCCTTTTGGAGGCAAGCCAGTACTTGGATTCTTCTGATATTCACGAAACAGATCAGCAAAATAAGAGGTAGAAAATTATCAAAGAGTTTCATTCCATTCTCCCTTTATTTCTTACCAATGTCCATGCTGCAAAATACTCTAGGTATACCCACACAGCTACTACATTGTTCTGAAGATGGGATTCATCAGCTTTCGAGTCTGGGGACCCCCAAGCAAGTGTGATGCACTCAGAGGGCACACCTGTGAAGCAGCCTAATTTCTAGACGAGGACTATGTTAGAGGGATTTTAAAGAACTTGTGTTTTTCCTCCTTCCTTACGAACAGCGAGCTATCCCCAGGAAGTGAGTTAAGAACAAGGAAGGAGAACTCTCACAACTGTTAATCTCCACTTCCATGAGAAACCATTATGGTGGTGTTGGGATGACTCAAGGTCCATGAACGGGTCTGTCCTGAGTGATTAAACAGGCTGTTGTAACAATCAATGTGAGCGATGATCAGGGCCTAAAAAGGCAATAAGGAGAGGGATGAAGGAAAACAAATAAATTCCAAAAATGGAAGTGGCTGCCTTGTCAGGATTAGTTTCTGAAAGCATTTTGCAGGGAGAAAAGGAAGAAGAAGGAGCCACAGATGAGTCCTGTTACTAACAGGGGATTAGCTGGGGGAAAAAAAAGCAAGATTATTTTTGGACATTTTGAATCTGAGTACCTGAAGAATGTACTGTCAGTCTGTCACAAAGTAACTAGATTTTGAAGCCTAAGACTTAGAATTTCCATCCTGAAAATTTAGGCTATCTCAGATGAAAAATAGCGGATTTTAAGCATCAGGGGTGATAAAACACCCTGCAGAAAGTATGCAGAGTGAGAAGAACAAGGGGCCAAACAGATATGGTAAAACGTAAGGAAAATGAGCTCTCGGAGACCACAGAATTTGGGAAGATGGGAATGATCAATAACATGAGAGGTACCAAAGGGTTCCAATAAGGTAAGATCTGAAAAAATTCTCGTCTTCAACACGTAGGAAGTCTTGGTGGCCTTAGCAAGAATGATTCCAGTAAGTGGAGGGAGGCAAAGTCAGATTTCAAATGGGTGAAGAATGAATAGCTGGTAGCAATGGAGCCAGTGGGTGTAGCCTAGGATTCTCAGACCCTTGGATGTTGAGAGAGAATATAGATTAGTGTAGGAGTGGGTACAGAGCAAGGAGTCTGTAGATGTTTCTAGAGATTTTAAGTAAAAAGCTGAAATGGAGAAACTGAAAAAATCAGGGTCCAAAGTTTCTATTCAGTTACTCTGTCAGCTAGGAGAAATCACTTAGTTCCTTAAGAATGGATTCTTTTGTTTTATTTCTGCAATGAAATACATGTCTGGATAGTCTTCTCTTAGGATGGCTCGGTTCTCATTTCGGGAGAACCTGGGATAACCATTTAGTGCCTTGCCAAGGAAGACTCATTTGCCATGCTTTAAAAATAAATGCTTCTATCTGGTCGCTGCAGTGAGAGTGAACACAGCTCAGGGTTAACTCTGTGAGGCCAAGCTGAGTAAAACCTTTGCCCAAGGCTCCACAAAACCCATTTCTGAAAGATAATAATGTCCAAATAACTGTTTCTAAGGGGGAAAAATGCAATTTTCTCCTCTTGGGAGTAGGCATTTTTGCCTATTTATTCTTTTTTCTAATTATGGGTTTCATTACATTTCATCAATTTGCAGACTTATCTCCGGTTGAAATGTGTCTGTTTGTCAGTGGTCCAATTTACTGTGTCTGGGATTTATCCTGGGTTTGTTGACCTCTGGCAAAGCTCTGCAAGGACTGGGTCTCCTCCTTTTTACTGAGCTTGGCTTGACGGATTGCTTTCAGCGAGGGCTCTCCTCACCATGGAGGATGTCCTTGCTCTGGGAGGTTTCTATTTACTTCTGGCCTTGTGGCATTTGTCTCAGGCTGAGTTTTATTCTTTCAGGATCCTTGAGCTCCTCCTCTTATTGTGCTGTCAGGGCTCTGTGTTGGTTACCACAGACCCTTTGTCCCAAGCGCTATTCACTTTGAGAGCTGCACGATTTATCAAATGACCTAGATAAAGAGTCTCAAAGCTTATCATCTGTTTTGTTGTCCAAAGATAAGGACTGTGTATTTCAGACCTAACATGACTAAGGATCAAAATTTTAAATGCACCAATTCAGAAGTGCTTGAAGATAATTTTTAAAAAGAAATTTGCAGAGGTTAATTAAGAATGGGCTGTTGTTGACAGAAAGACAAGGTGATTGGTATGTTCTGGAAGGTTCTGATCACTAAAAATAAGCTGACTTTGACTTTGGAAAGATACTTTAAGATGAATACACTTTCAAATATATGTTCTGTATATAACTCCATAGCAGTGCTAATGGTCAGATCATTTGCAGATAATTCGCAACTGTTTAAAAATATGCCCTAGAAATTACCTTCCTTTGTTATTCAACAAGTATTTATTGAGTACTTACTATATGCCAGGCATTGTTTAGGTTTGAGAGTTATGGTAAAGACAAAGCTCATGGAGTTCTCATTTGAGTGGGGGAACACCTGCAACAAAATAAGCAAGCAGATAAGCAAACAGAATGTATCATGCATCAAGTGGCAGGAATAGATAGGTGTAAAGGGAGAGAGGTTGGTAGAGAGGTAAGTGCAGTAAGGGAAGGCTGAAAGAACATTCCAGCAGAGATGTGAAAAGGGTGAAGGAGCAAACCACGTTCGCATCTGGGAATGGGCATTACAGGCAGACAGATCAGCACATATAAAGGAACCACACAGGTAGAGTGCCTGGTGTGTCTGAAGAAGAGAATGACTGGGAAGAGGCAAGAAGTGATTTGAGAAGTAAGCCTGTTGGGTCACACAGGGCTTTTCCAGGACATGGTAAGGATTTTTTACTTTTTTTCCATGTGAGTTGGGAAGCCACTGAAGAGTCTCCCCAGAGTGGTGTCATAATTTAAGGTAGGTAGTTTAGAAGCTCACTCCATAAACTCTCTTGAAAATAGAATTGTAGGGGCACAAGGATGGAAGCCGAAAGAATAGTACAGAAATAATCCGAAAATGCTAGAAGAGTGCACCGGGGTGGGGACAGCAGAGGGGTGAGGCACTGTGGGATTCTATATATATTTTAACAGTAAAGTTCTATCATACATTTATATGATCTGTAAATTGAATGCAAGATGTGAGAGAAAGGGAATGAGTCAAGGATAAATCAAAATTTGTAACCAGAGCAACTAAAAGGATGGTGCGAAGGTATCAGGAGGAACAACCTGGGTGTAAGGAGGAATATCAGGAACTTGGTCTTATATATGTTCATCTGAAGGTCTTTGTCAGACTTCTACATAGAGGCCTTAGGTAGACAGGGGGACATCCAGCCTGGAGAAAAAAACTTGGGAGTCTTCCAGAGGAGACTGGGAAGAAATCATCTAGGAAGTGACGTAGAGAAAAGTCAAGGTCTACGGACTAAGACTTGGGGAACCTGAGCTTAGAAGGACAAAGAGAAGAACCAGCAAAGGGAAACCAGAAGGGGCAACCAGTACAGTAAAAAAGAAATCAAGAGGCTAAGTAAGAAAAATAATTAAGATGGATATGGTTAGTGTATAGGTTAGTATATGTTATTAATAGAGTAAAAGAAATAAGAACAAGGAATTGACTTTCAGGTTAAGCCATATGAAGATCACTGGAAACTTTTGTCAGTGTAGTAATGAGGACCAAAGGCAATTGGGGTAGGAATAAGTAAAACTAGGATGAGAAAATGAAGAAACAATGGATATGGATAATGTATTAGTTGGGATTCTCCAGAGAAACAGAACAAATAGGATGTGTGTGTGTGCATGTGTAGTGTGATGTGTGAAAGAGAGACAGAGACAGAGTCTTAATTTAAAGAACTGGTTCATTTGACTGTGAAGGCTGGCAAATCCAAAGTTGTCACGGCTGGCTAGAAATGTAGGGAAGAGTTGATGCCATCCTAAATCTGAAGGTGATCTTTTAGCAGAATTCCTTCTCCTTCCTGTCTTTTTCTATTAAGTCCTTCAGCTGATTAAATGAGGCCCACTCACATTATGGAGGATAATCTGCTTTACTCAAAGTCTACTGAGTTAAATATTCATTTCATCTTAAAAAAAAAAAAAAAAACCTTCACAGAAACATCTAGAATAATTTTTGATCAAATATAGGCCCAGCCAAGTTTATACATAAAATTAAAGAAACAAGTCCCAGGTGTATTGTAGTGAAGAAAAATAGGCAGCAGATGGAAGAAGATATAGAGTGAAGAAATTATTCTTTAAGATAAGAAAAATAGTAACATGGAAGTGTGGCAAGAGAAAAGTTGATGATGGAGGAGAGAGGGGAAGTATTGCATGAAAAATGTCCTGGAGTGAGTGAGAGGAAGGGGTTGACCTTTGATAGGAGCCAGGGAAAGTCCTCCATGTTCCAGGAAGTAGTCTGAGAATAAGACCCAGGTGCAGGGAGGTTACTAAATGTGATGGTAAAAGCTTATGGAAATTACCTTCTGAATGCTTCTGTGTTCTTAGTGAAATAGGAAGCAGTGGCACCAGCTAAGACTAACAATATAGGAGGTATTAGAGGCTTGAAGATCCAAAAAGATAAAATACTTGTCAAGAAGAATGGAGATTGAATAGACTGAGGAAATGGACTAGGATTTTTCAGGTAGCACTCAGGAATCATTTAAAGGTCATTGTTATGAGTTTAAGATGTGATACAACTGTGCAGTTATGTTTTTCTGTGGCCATGGCCAACTGAACCATTGTAGGTGCAGGAGCAGAACAGGCTAAGAGCATAAATAAAACCATGGGCCAGGTGGCTCTGTTGCGCAATGGATAGCACATTGGACTTCCAAAACCGTGGGCCTTTTCCAGGAAAGTACAATGCAGGGAGAGAGAAGTGAGGGAGTGGAGGGTTCATGTAAGAGAGTGGTCATAATGATAAACTGTAAAACTTAAGCTGGATTAAAAAGCAAGTATGATGATGGGGCGCCTGGGTGGCTCAGTGGGATAAGCCTCTGCCATCAGCTCAGGTCATGATCTCAGAGCCCTGGGATCGAGCCCAGCATCAGGCTCTCTACTCAGGAGGGAGCCTGTTTCCCCCTCTCTCTATACCTGTCTTTCTATGTCTGCTTACTTGTGATCTCTCTCTCTCTCTCTCTTTCTCTCTCTGTCAAATAAATACAAAAAATCTTTGATTAAAAAAAAGCAAGTATGATTACTATGAAGGTGATGAAGGACAGCTAAGAGATGGTAGAATCAATGGGTGTCTTGTGGGGACAAGGAATTATTATAATCAGGATACTAGAGATAATAAGCTGGAAAGCCAGAGGGAGAGGGTAGAGAATAAGATGCTTAAATTACGGAGGTTACAGAGGGGTTTCAGTTCTAAGGTAATGGCCATTTCTAAGGTATATATGGCTAAGAACAGTATCATTAAAAGAGAGGAGACAAAAAAAGTTCATAGGTCAAGATATTGAAGAATTCATCTTTGTGCTTATTAGAATCACTACAATTATGATAAGACCACAGTTGGAGAGAGTGGCTGTGAGCCAGGAGCTGAAATCCTCAAAGAATGTGGAAAGTGGCTTGAGGATTGGTGGGTGACTCACATTAGAAGGGGCAGTAGGTTGGACAGACTGCTGACATGGCAGCTGCACGGAATGAGGTGGCCCCGCCCCTGCCTCCACATGATTATAGATAGGTGCGGATGAGATCCAGAACTGTGTTGAGGGGTTTTAAGAAGAAAGAAGTGGCAAATGAAGCAAGGAGTTAAAACTGTCTCATTTCCAGCCCCTGGGCGATGAGGGCTGTAGGAAGGAAAATGGCCACCACCTAAGGGGCAGACGGAGAGGAAGAGAGAGAGAGAATCTCAAGCAGACTCTTCACTGAACAGGCCATGAGGAACTCAATCTCATGACTCTGAAATCATGACCTGAGCCAAAGTTAAGAGTAGGACACTCAACTGACTAAGCAACTCAAGGGCCCCACTTTTGTGTCATTTACATTGAGGGCTAAGAGGTGAGCCTTGGCAGGAGGGGATAGAGTGTTCACCTTTGTCTCTGGTGACATGGGAGCTGGAGGGGGCCACCTCATCTGACCTCACCACCTTGAATCCCTTGCCCACGCCTGGTTTGCCTGACAGTGTACATTTTTTCTCTTCTGTCCATGAGCTGGGTCTCAACTTGCACTCAGTGCCAAAGACTGCTGCGAACATTCCAGCTAATGGTCAATGTCCTGAACTTTGCCAGAATAAATCTGTCTCTCTCAGCAAAGCTTTTTCTAAGGCTCAGTTCCTGCTGCGTCTTCATTTGTGTTGAGATAAAGTGCCAGAGTCAGGACAGCCTGGAGCCACAGCACTTGCCTGAGTGGGAGGAAATGGGCTCCAGTCCTACTTTTGCCACTTGCGGAAACCCCATACCGCTCTCGGCATGGTTCCTGAGCTCCTGCTGGAAAAGTGTGCAGCCAGGAGAATAGAACCACCTCACAAATTCTGTAATGGCCCTTGTGCGTACTGTGCTGTGAACACTGAATGACTATTTCTTAAAAGTACTATTCAAAAATGAAGAAACTAGAAGAGTAAGATCATTTTTTTCAGTGCTGTGCTCTACATCAAAAGAAGAATACTAAATACTTTTGAGACCATCTCACATAGGTAGGTCAGGCTTATGGGATAAACCTAAATCTTTCCTACCCCAGGAGCATTAAGAACAATCCAGAGATTGAGAGAAACTCTTATGGACCTAGAATTTCACAAATTTGAATACCTCCAGAGCCCTAGAAGGAAGTATAAGCAACGGGAGCCACCTACAGTAAAACACGGCAAGTGGGAACTATGGCAAACTAGAATGGGTACTCGTTTTAAAAACAACAATTAATTAACTCCAGCTGATTGTTATCTTCCAGGAATGCAGGCTGGGTGTTGCCAGATGTTCTGTTTTCAAAAACAGCCTGAATTTAGATTTTATGCAAAATCACCTAATTTTTAAAATTTGCAACTAAATCAAAATATTAAAACCACTTCATAGATCATTAAAAAAGAAAAACACTAATAAGCAGATTTAATCTTCAGGCCACAAATGTGCAAACAATATTTTAAGGTTATACATGGCTGATGATTCCAAAGAGTTCAAGGAGTAACTCAAGTCTAATCAATCCACCCTGAAGATCCTAAAGTCCTCTGATGTCTCCAGGCACAGAGTTATCAAATGATGTGACTGTTGACACATAGTAGGTTCTTATGAAATGTTTACTGGATGAGCAGACATACACAGTGTCCAAGAGCTGCAGCAATCATTTTGTCTGGTCATTTTCACATGCCTTTTAGCTGTTTTTCTTTAGCTAGGTTTCCTGGGAAACAAACTTTCAAAGCTGGAGATGTGTGCACAGCTGGCATACCGTGAGGTAGTCTCGGGAGTAACACCTACAAGGGAGTGAGGGCAGCAGCACCAGGCTGAGGAAGAAGGTGAGCTGTGAACAGCTGTGACACCAACCACAGCCAGGCTCCCAGGGAGCTCTCGGCTGCTGGGCTGGCCCTTCCCTGATCTTCTGAACTGAGGCTGGGGCTGGGTCTTTGTCATTAGAAATGGGCGCCTAGAGGGACTTAGCTGTGAGTGGTCATCAACCAATACCCATGGCAGCTGAGACACTTAAAATTAGACAGTACGCCATGGCATCTACCATGCTTCTCAACCCTTTGGTGTGCGGAACCATAGAGAGGGTCAATATTAAGCAGATTCAGGTGGAATTACAGTGGTCATGAATGGGATCCAGAACCCTGCCTCATCCTTGACTTTCCTCTCCTCACTCCCTTCCTCAGGACAGCATTAAGAATGCACATTCACTGTCAGAAGTTACTTGCTTGATCCTCAAGGATTCCCCCATCTGAAATCCTAGAGAAGAACCCCTGGGGAGACCCCTCCCCACCTTTGAACTCTGCTCGCTTTTACTTCCCACCTCAGCTCTCAACTCCCCCTCCTCCGACATACACACACAAGTCACCTCTTGGGAAGGAAGTCATACTTCCTCAAGGGAGCCACTTCAATACCTCACGTCACCTCTTAAGAGAATATTCTGTGATGGACTGAAATGATCTGAAAATCATGATCAAGGGTTCTTTCAGTGTAAGTGATTCATCCCTGTGGAGACTGTTCAGGTTTTCTTTCTCAGAGAAATCTCCCCAGCTTACTTGGCTTCCTCTTTGAAGAACAATATAATTATAGAAAAGAACAGAGAACACCATACAGATTAAAATGACAGGTTCCTAGTCCTTATTGAAACCTCAGTGCTGAATTGAACAGCGTTCAGATGCCCTTTACTTCACCTTCCAAAGTGAGATTTTTGAGAACTGGAAACTTTTTTTCAAATGAGGCATACAGGCTAACTGAACTCTTTTCTCTCACTTAACCACTTACCTTCCTTGCCTCATGCTAAGAAGCTCATTAAATTGCCTTCTTACCTGTTTATTTTCCTCAGAAATGGTCTCTCTCTTAGCCTCTCCACTGAGTTTCTTTGATATCTTTGTTCAAATAGAGAATAATACATTTGAGTCACTGCTAGGACATTTTTAAAAAATGTTACTGGCTTCTCAGAAAGGTCTATACATGGTGTCCATCATGGACAAGCTCTTCCCACAAGATGAGGTTGAATTTGTGTTCATGATGCTTCTCTTTTCCCCTTCCCTGACTATCCTCTCACACCTCTTCACCCCTTTCCCTCCACCCACGCAACCACACACACTCAAATCACTAAGGGCAATTCTAGGAGTGGAATGCATGCCTCCTTGTCCCAGCAACAGAACACTTTCCACTCATTATCCACAACAGCACATTTGGCTGGATGCCTATTTCTTCACTCTGCTTACTCAGCTAAAGTATGTAGTCTGGAAAGATTTCAACTTTGAAATTCAAGAAAGTGATTTTAGGACAGTGTTTGAAAATGAAGATACTTTTATTGACACATGCTACAAATCCACAGTTAATGTCGTTTCCAAGGAACTTGTGCCAGGTTATCTCTTTCATCAAGTGCCAAAATAAGAAAGGATGGCACACACCAGCACAAAAGCACCCCCTCAAACAACAGAGAAGATGACGTGCCCAGCAGGAACAGCAGAAAAGCTGCCATCTTGTCCATCAGATATAACATTTCTTCTCAGATATGTGCTTTTCTGAAATGGTAGGGAATGATGGCTTATTTTTCTTAGTTTTGTGCATTAAAAATTCTGGAAAATAACACATAAAGCACTTGATTGTTTAAGAGAGTTTTTTTTTTTTTTTAAATCTCTATAAAATAGGCTCCCTTCCCCTTATATGTTTCCCTACTGCAGCCATCATTAGTGCTCTTTGGAAGCCCCACACTCTACTACCTCTTCAGCTGTTCCTAACCCTTTAGGATAAACTCAATAAACCTCATCTTCAACACACACCAGGTACCAAAAGGTACCAGTTGCCAAAAGGTACTATCCCTTGAACCACATTCCCAAACAATGTGCTTTGATGACAACATTTTGGTTCTGAAGGTTTGGGTGATTCAGATAAGAAGGGATAGCATTTGTTTTTCAGCAAATACTATAAAACATCCTGCTCTGTAGATGACCAATAATGTGGCAGATAGAAATTATTAAATTACTTAAAGAGGTTGCATACTTCCAAGTAAGCTGGACAGAGAATTCTCATATCCTGTGGTCTGATAGTAATCACTTCCCTCAACAACAGGGGTCATATATCAGTTCTGAGGAAAGAATCAGAAGGCCAGATCCATGCTGTTTGCTGTTTTTTTTTTTTTTTTTTAAACGGAGGCATTGGTAAAGTGCTCTCTTATTTTTAAGACACATTAACTGAATATATATTTTATATTTATTATATAGTTAAATTGCCACTGTAATTTTCATATCTTTGGGCAATTTATTTTCTTTGGCTTTATAGGTTAAGTTTAACAACAAGGCCACCTAAACGAACATCCTGTGACTTTCCTGTTGAAGAGTTTGCCAGATCTAGGTTATTTAGAAATCTGAGGTTTCCAAACAAGGGAAAGAGATTGAAATCACCTCTTCTATCCAGTAAGCTCAGCTTAGCGTGAATGGAATCTTGAATCAGTACTTTAGGTGGGGAAGTACTTTCTTGCTGATATGACTTCCTAGTCACAATTATTGAAGGATGAATAGTTCTTATTTCCATTTAAACTACTTTTCTAGGAAATGGAATAGTAAAAAATGAACTTCAGCTTGTCTCATGCAAAAAATGAATATAAAAATACAATACATTAAGGGATCCAATGACCACCAGCATTTATGTCAATGAAATGAAGAAAATGGTGTGAGTCTGTCAAATTGTCATGGCTTAGCTGGAAATGTACTACTGCAAAGCCCAAAAGTGAGATCCAAGGTGTGGAAGGAGCTCCCATTCCAACAGGCAGTGGTAGGACTTGATGGTCTGTCCTGGTTACTATCTCTTTTGGTTTTTACATCACTTTTTTAAGGTTTAGAAAAAGACAAAGCTGTTAACAAAAGTGTAGAGGAAAACTATATGGGGAAACCATAAAAACTGAAATTTACAGCCTATAAAAGACAGTTCAGGGAAATTAATTTTTGTATATAAAGTCTTTTAACCAGCCTAGTTAATGCCAAGCACAGTTACTATTTCTTCAAAAGACAGATAAGAAAGCTCCAAGCATAATTGCAAAATAAAGAAAAATAAATTTGAAACAGATGTCATAAAATAGCCCCCAACCTCTTAACTTTTTTTTAATTATAGAAAAATCATGGGCTATTTGTGTACACAATAGCTTACCAGGGAAAGATAGCAAAACTTAAACACTGGGAGATATTTCAAAAAAACAATTACTGTAACCAGAGTCCTAAGGGAACTGAAATATTAAGAGAAGATAAACTTTAATGGGTTGAAGAGGCTTCAGTTATTCCCTGCAACTTTAGATTTTCCCAAACCTTAAAGGGAGAAGAACAGAAAACTTTTTTTCTCCTATAAACTTGATTCCTACTGCAGAACCAAAGTTCATATTCTTGTCTTTTTTAAATGTTTGAAAGGACCCATTATTTTCTTTAGGAAAATCCAATGGATCACCTCTTGCATAAATTTTATTCAGCTGCTCCTAATAACTTCTTGATATTGGTTCCATTGCTTAACACATCTGAGAAGTTTCCAGAAATAAAAAGCAGTAAAGGTGCAGATCCTCACTATGAACCAAGAAAAGGAAAAGAGAGTACTCTTGCCAAAAGGTACTATCCCTTGAACCACATTCCCAAACAATGTGCTTTGATGACAACATTTTGGTTCTGAAGGTTTGGGTGATTCAGATAAAAATTTACTGGGTTAGATTTGATTTCCCACATGGAAATTCTCTTCACCAAAAATTCAATTCATTTTTGTAGAGTTGTTTGTTAAACTTTAAATTTAAAATTACATTGAAAAACTGGATAGAGGAATAGGTAGATAAATAGATTAACAATAAATCAAATAGGATAATGGTACAATCTAGGCTCTAGAAAAATGGAGGTTCACTATAAACTTTTCTCAATTTTACTGTATATTTGAAAAAAATTATAATTAAATGTTGGGGAAAAAATCACAGTTTAAAAGAAATGAGCTTTCTGAACTCTACCACCACCACCACCAAGAATAAAAAAAAAAAAAAAAAAAGAAAAAGGCTTATTTCACCAATTGCAAGTCAAACTAAACAGCAAAAAACTTTCTAATGAGTCCATGATGGGTGAGTAGCTCACGCTGTGTAGAGGTAGTAGACCCAAAGATTTGGGCCCAAATGAAAGAGGCATTTGGCAGATATTCTAGCTCAGCAAAAAGATCAAATATGTATGAGGACTGAATGTTGTTGATTCAAAAATACCTGCCTTAACCTATCTACAAAGCATATACCCTAGGGACAGATTAGGCTCCAAAAAGCCTCACAATGTCTAAGGCAGAAAGACAGTAGGCAGGACTAGACACAGTAGGACCACAGGAGTCTAGGACTCCCTAGTTAGGTCTGTCCCCAAATCTGGTTCTCTTCTCTCTTTAACCATAATTGGTAAAGTCTCTATTGCTTGAAAGCATCTGGCCAGAACCCGTTTTCTGTAAGTAACAGGGAAAGGCCCATCTTGTGGGAGCTCAGGTGGGGTGGACAAAAGCATCTTCAGGTAGGTCCTTCAGTGGTTCAGGTATACCGATGGCCCAAAGCCCAGGTGGACCAGGAAAAGCAGCACAAGCAAAGTTGGGTGCCTTCTGATCACTAGAACTGGCTTTTGGCCTCAGATTTTGTTATTTAGCCAGCTGGAGGAGACAAGAGTCTTGAGGTATATTTTTTCATAGGGAAAGGCTGTGTCCCATCGTTGTCAATGAATTCCAGATAACCATAAAGCCATAGTTCTCAATGTTTTTGAGCCCAGGACATTTTATATACTTTTAAAAAACACTTTTATACTTTCAAAAATTATTGAAAACCTCCAAAGTGCTTTTGTGTATCATGGCTATGTTATCTATCAGTATTTACAACATTCAAAATTAAAGGGGAGAATTTTAGTATTTATTAGTTTATTTTTTAAATGAGAATAATGAATTCCTTACACATGAATGTAAATAATGTATCTTTAATGGGACATGTAATCTCTGGACAACTCTACTGTATTCACCCCTAAAAAGAAGAAGAGAGAGAAGAAAGGGAAGGACTTAATATAATTATGAACATGGTTTGACCTCATGGTTCCATGTTTGGGTCTTGGCATTTCCCTTTCTTATTAGTCCCTGGAACACACTTTGAGAACTAGTACCATAAAGGCATGGGCTAAGACTGGGTTTTCAACAATACCTGCCTTCGTGGAAGTTGCCTCCAGACTGGTCATGGTAGTACACACAAACTTTATAATAGTAATGAGCCTCAAGGAGAGGTGAGTGACCTATTTACCCTGAACCTGCTACCAAAATGGCTAAGGTAACTTTGAAATTAGGCAAATTATTCTCCAGGTTGGAATTCTTCAAGGGGCTTTGCTTTTTTCCCCCTTCTGAGTCTTTAAAATTGATATTTAAAAATTTAACAGCTTGGAAACATTTACAATTGACTTCCTCATACCTTCAACCAGGTGATATAACCAAGTAAATTGATTCCCCAGGGGCTAGAAGCCTGGTCTTTATCACCCAAGGGACATTTAGGATGCTCCTTCCGCTGCCCAGGTGTCCCTGAGCCCACACTAGCTCCCAGGTGTAACAGGAGCCAGGCTTCCTGCTCCTTTGCTCTTGCCCTTTCTCTGTGAAGCAAACTCTAATTCATTCTAAAAGCCAACCAAAATTGGTTTTGGCAATCTTTTAGTGCTTCCCATCTAATAACTCAGGAATTCTAAGCCCTGTTTTTAAGAAAGAACAAACTGAACCATGGGGAGGAAATAAATCTCCCAGGATTCCGTATGATTAATTGGCTCAGACAAAAACAATATGAAGGTCATCTTTGATCATCATCATCCACAAACCAGTTGTCTCCTGGGCCTCTGTATGCAAAGTAGGTTACATTTCTGACTCAACTACTCAAATGTGCTGTCTTTCCTGGTAAAACTAGAAGAGCATTTATTTATGTTGTGGTTTTTTTTTTGTTTTTTTTGCACATTATTAAAACAATGCAGAGTTCTATAACAGTGAATGTAATCTATGTTTAACTCTGAAGTATTCAAGGGCAAAGGTTGTGTCTTACATTTATTTCTTTGTCATTTCCTCTGTGACTTTACATAGCATACTCTTTCATTAGTGACTCCTTAGGACTACTCTATGTTTTCCCCTCTTCCGAATTAACTATTTAATTTCAGCACTAATTTTGCCATCCATTACTTCCGCCAACAAATATTTATTACACATCAATAACATGTGCTAGATGTTGAGGATACCTGGCCTCTGTGTGTCTTTCTTCCAATGTTATTTACACCTACAGAGAGTTCTGGAAACCTGTGTGATCCTGGTAACACTGATATCTTCTAAACCCAAACCTCTAGGTCTTGCCACCACCATCTCCTAAAAGACCGTGAGGAAGAGCTCTACCTGGTTTACCTCATTCACACTGATGCCCTTTTATTTCTGTACAAGTCTGTCCCCCACAAGCTGCCACCCGTCTCTGTCTCTTGAAACTTTTCCCCCTGGGTCTTCTGTAATTCACAACAAAATCAACTAAATTCTAGCTCTGCTTGGAGCATTCCTTTCAACCTTTGACCTGAAATCTGGTCCAGTGAAAATCTTTGAACGATGCTTCCTGGAATCCTTTTACGTGGTTTGTATTCAAGACACTTCTATTTCTTCTACACCAAAGACTCCCTCAGACTGGAGGTGAGGTGGGCATTTTTCTTGCTCATCACTGCTGTTTCCAGACCTTTGTCCCTCTATCCTCTCTATAGGCCCCAAACTCTGAAGCTCACGTCATCAGACCATCAGCAAATATTTCTTGAGCAGGTACCATGGATCAGACACTGTCTTCGGCATTAGGGATCTGGCAGTAAATTAGAGTAAAATAGTCCTGCTCTCCGGAGTCTAGTAAAGGGGAAACATACATAAAGAAGTAAGTGAAATATATAGTATGTTAATATCAAAAGTAGGAAAATAACTTGTTAAGGTGTGTTGGAAGGTTGATCTTTATAGGATGATCAGAAATGATCTTACTGAGAAAATGAAATATGAGCAAAGACCTAAAGGAGGTAAAGAAGGAAATAATGCTAATATCAAAAAAGAACATTCCAGGCAGAGGGACTGAAAAGAACAAAGACCTGAAAGCAAAAATGTGCCTGGTATGTTCAAGAAGCAGCAAAGATACCCAGGTAGTTTATCTGTTCACCTTCTTGTTACAGTCATCTGTCACCTCTTGGTTAAACCCCTTGTTCTTTAAAGGTTTAACTCCTTACTCATTGCTACTGTCTTTGATGTTAATATCCCATGTAAGTGCTCTTTCAATATCCTGGCTCTCAACTCCCTGAACCCTTTTTCTCTTATCATCAGCCAAACTGACGTGATCACTCCCATGGTCATATCCTAGCTTGTGTCATTCCCAGTAACCCAAGTCTTCCAATATTTCAACGTGAAGCCATCACACTTTCTTTTCTTTGTTTGTTTTTAAAGATTTATTTATTTATTTTAGAGAGACTGAGAGAGAGAGAGAGAGAGAGAGTGTGTGTGTGTGTGTATGAGTGGGGGGAGGGGCAGAGGGAGAGACTCTTCAAACAGACTCCCTGCTAGCATGGAGCCCAATACAGGGCTCGATCTCACGACACATGAGATCATGACCTGAGCCAAAACCAACAGCCAGACACTCAACAGATTGAGCCACCCTGGTGCCCCAAAGCATTGTACTTTCTGAACCCAGTTGTTTTCTAATATATTCCCTCTGGTTATCCAAGTTCAACAATTCTTCAACCCCAAAAGGTCATACAATCCAGTGACACTTCTACCTTTCCACTGCATCCAAGCCTTGTGTCTATTCCATTATTATAACCCTTGCATACAGCTCAGTGGCTTTGCTTCTTTTTCCTGCATTTTACTTCCTCAGCAAAACCCTAATCTTGATTAAACCAAATTCTCTGCCTAATCCATGCTTCTGTACCCATTGGTGAAGAAAACAAAAAATCACACTGACTGGTCTCAAGTCAGATTCATGACCACTGGTTTCAAGTAGGTTTTAGTGCTGCCAAAATCTCACAGGTTCACCTCATCAGTTCCCTCTACCACTCTCTTAGACGTCCATGACACAGCTTCTCATCTCTCCTCAAATCTTCAAAGTTCCTCCTTTCCTCTTTAATTTCAGCTGATGGCTTGACACCTATCCTGTTGAGAAAAAATTAATTGGGAAAGATCTTCCAGACTTCCACTACTACATCTACTAATGCATGACATCTATAACCAAATGTAATTCCTCCCTCCTGTTACTAATGTTGCTGAGGTCCCTGCCCCAATCTAGGTTAACCTCTCCATTAGGACAATTAGGTTTCATTGTCTCTTGCCTACTCTGGGACATACTTTTAGCTGCTGTCCCCCATTTCTCCTTCATCCTTTTTTTCCCTCCCTGCTCTATCATTCCCCTCATGCAAATGTGCATGGTATACTACCACTATTTTTCTATTAACCTCTTCTATGTCCTCTTTAACTTCCCAATTGGTAAACACTGGGGTGCTCAGAGCTCAGCGCACAAGCGCACACTCACTCTCTGGGGTGATTCTTTCTAGTCCCATGGCTTCAAAGATCACCCAAATCCTGACAGTATCTAAATGTGTGCTTACCCTTGATCTTCCCCCCAACTCAAGTGTCATCTTCTCAGATAAGTCTTTTATGACCATCTTATGTCAAAATACCCCTTCCTCCACTCTGCCATCCTCAGAATTCTCTACTCCTCCTACTCAGGGTTTTAGAAAACCCTTAAACAGGGTTTTAGCAAAGTCCTGGTTTTAGGTTTGTTAAAATACTTGAGAAAAGTATTTGGGGGCAAATAGTATATTTCAGAGGTGATCTCAAAGGCATGGGAAGGAAATGAGGAAATCAGAGAGAGAGAAGAAAGAAGGACCACCAGAGAATATGTCAGTGGATCAGTTACCTTTGTGAGCAACTGGGTCTCACTGCTCATAAGAAATTACATGGAGTGCACGTGAGAGGAGTAAGGAAACTGAGACACACACACAAACACACACAAACACACACACACACACACACACACACACACACATCCACACGACCTACCCCTGTCCATACTGACCATGGCTCCTCAGTCTTTAACTTTCTGGCATTTGGAGTCAGAGAACAATGTCAGATGCAGATGTAGAAAACTATCCGTCCGCAGGAGCATAGTGAGTGAGACTGTCAAAGCCTAACTCCAGGCAGTATGTCCTGGCATCTTATACATTTATGGTTTATTCTTTTATTGCCGGTCATCATCCTCTAGAACATAAGTTTCATGAAGATAGAGCCCTTGTTAGTTTTATTCATTAACATATCCTCAGCTTTTTGGAATGTGGTAGGTATTCAGTAAATAAATGATTGTCTCAAATATTCTGGATGCATTTTCTATTTTTATCAACCTTACTAAGGTGTCATTCATATATAATCCAATACACAGATTTTAAATATACACTTGCAATGTTTTTACTAATGTATATCCCTACATAAACAATCCCCCATCAGCATACAGAACATTTCCATCTCTCCAAAATTCCTTCATGCCCCTTTCCAGCTAATACCCCAACTCAAGTGATCCGGGACCTGATTTTCCATCACCATAGCTAATGTGTGACTGCTCCAAAGCTTCATAAAAATAATTAACTTAGTATATACTATTTTGTATCTGACTTTTTTCCACTCAGCCCAGTTTTTATGAGATCCCTGGATATTACTATGTGTATCAATAGTTTATTCCTTTTTATTGTTGAGAATTTATCTGATAGTGGACATTTAGGTTGTTTCTACTTTGGGGCTATTAAGAATCAAATAGATTTACCCAGATTTCACCTTTGCTCACATCATTCTTCCTACCAAATGATTTGCCTGACCTTTTTTCTCTCTCTCATACAGGAATCCAATTACATGAGTACTGTCCAAAGCACAGAAAGCCAAAAGCTCTTACCCTCCTGTTTATAAAACAGTTTCAAACTAACCACATATTTCAATAAAAATTTTATGCTTACTACCAGGATTAGAGCATAGCTGCATATTCTCTTAGAAGTCCAGGCTACCATCACACCTCCTAGTAATAAGTGATGTGATAAATATATAGACCAGGGCAAAGGAACATTCAGCAAGATAAGGAAGAGCTCACTAAATATTTTAAATCACCTTCTGGTGTGCCATTTCCAGGACAGCCCCAGCTATACAAGAATAATATGAGTAACCTAATGCTAAGCATATTAGATCTTCTCTGGCACCCAAGCTCTGAATCTCCCCTCTCCCCCCAGCTCCCAACTTGGCCCTCATCCAAGGTCCAGCATCCTAGTTCTTGTGCTGCCAGAAAAGGTAGATTTAAGACCCAAACACAACACATAGCCAGTCATCACCAAATTGCCTTGACTTAAGAAAAAAATTTTTAAGAAAAAAAAAGAATGAAGCAGAAATAAATATTCTTGTAAAAATCTTTTTCTACATATGTATTTCACATCTCTTGGGAAATTACCTTAGAGAATTGTTAGGTCATAGCAGATGTTTATTTAACTTTATAAGACACAAACTCTTTCCAAAGTGGTTCTACCATTTTAGAATCCCCTAGCAATGTATGAGAATTCCAGTTGATCAACAAGTTCTCTTACATATTAACCCAAAGTGAAAAACAATATTTCTTAATGATGGATTACAATTCAATGTGAGGAAAATTCTGGGCAAGATGGCGGAGGAAGGCAGACTAAAATAATATCAGATCCCAGGAGTTCAGCTATATAGGTATCAAACCACTCTGAACTCCTACAAACTCAACAGGAGATAGAAGAGAAAAGAGCAGCAATTCTAGGAACAGAAAATCGATTACTTTCTAAAAGGTAGGAGAGAAATGAATCTAAAGCGACAGGAAGATAGACCGCGGGGGAAGGGGCTGGCTCCCGGCAAGCAGTGGAGCACAAAAAATCGGAACTTTTTAGAAGTTCCACTGAGGGACATTGCTCCAGAGGCTAAGCAGGGGTGGAGTCCTCTCAGGGACTGTGTGGTCTCAGGTCCCACAAGGTCACAGAAAGATCAGGGGTGTCTGAGTGTGGCAGAGCTGCCAGGTATTAGAACAGGGAAGCTGGCTGCAGAGACAGAGCCCAGGAGTGTGCTTTCAGATCAGGGTTACCTTAAACCATAATCCAAGACACAGGTCACTGTTCTTAGAGCAGGGACCCCACAAGTGGCAGATCTGAGGACACCCACCTTCACCTGCCAGAAGAGCAGAGAGGCAGGAATCTGGTGAGTTTGGAGACTCCAGATGGGGCTGTGTGCCAGAGATAGAAATGCTCACTCACAGGCTGGGTAAGCACAGAGTGTGACTGGTGACCAGAGACATGGGAATGATTGATTGCTTTTCTCCAAGGGCGCACACAGGATTGGGGCCCTGAGCTCTTGGCTCCTCCAGGCCAGAGATTGGGAGCCCACCATTTTCATTCCCATCCTCCAGAGCTCTGTGGAAAGCGTTCAGGAAACAAAAGCTCCCGAGAGCGAATCCGAACAGATAACTTAGCCCAGCTCCTGGCACGGGCCATGCAATTCCACCTCCGGCAAAGACATTTGAGAATCACAGCAACAGGGCCCTCTCCCAGAAGATCAGCAAGAACTTCTGGCCAAGATCAAGCTCACCAATCAAAGCTAACAGTGGAATTCCAGAGCTAGGGTAAAACAACTTATATAATTTATGGCTTTTTCCCCATGATCCTTTAGTCTTGCAAAGTTAATTTTTTTTATTTTTTAAAATTTTGCACTTTCCTCTTTTAATGTTTTTTAACTAGTTTATCTTAATAATACCTTTCTAAAAATAAATCTTTTTAAACCTTCATTGTTATACTCATATTTTATCCCTTTATTGTATTTAACCTTATTTTTTTGTATACATAAAGGTTTTTTTTTCCCTAAAAGATTTTGGGATACAATTTCTTCTATTAGATCAAAATATACCCTAAGCTAGCACAAGGCTTTGTTCTAGCCTCCAGCCTTAACACATTCTCTCCTCTTTTTTTTCTTTTTTCCAACCAATGTATCTTATCAATTCCTTTTTTAGAATTTTTTAAATATTTTCATCTTTCAGTCATATTCCACCCCTTCATAGTGTTTACCTTATTTTTAGACATATGTGGTTTTCTTTCTTTAAAATTTTGGGAGATAGTTTCTTCTATGAGACCAAAATACACCCAGGGAATAGGCATCAAAACCCAGGAGGCACAGAGAACCCCTCCCCAAATCAATAAAAATAGGTCCATCCCCTGTCATCTTTTTTTTTAAGATTTTATTTATCAGATAAAGATCTCAAGTAGGCAGAGAGGCAGGCGGTGGGGATGGGGGCTGGAAGCAGGCTCCCCACTGAGCAGAGAGCCTGATGTGGGGCTCAATCCCAGGACCCTAGATCATGACCTGAGCTGAAGGCAGAGGCTTTAACCCACTGAGCCACCCAGGTCCCCCCATCCCCTGTCATCTAATAGTAAAACGTACAAGTCTTAGCGACAAAGAGAAAATCCTGAAAGCAGCTCAGGACAAGAAGTCTGTAACATACAATGGTAGAAATATTAGATTGGCAGCAGACTTATTCATAGAGACCCGACAGGCCAGTAAGAACTGGCATGATATATTCAGAGCACTAAATGAGAAAAGCATGCAGCCAAGAATACTATATCCAGCTAGGCTATCATTGAAAATAGAAGGAGAGATTAAAAAAATCTTCCAGGACAAACAAAAACTAAAAGAATTTATAAATACCAAACCAGCCCTACAGGAAATATTGAAAGGGGTTCTCTAAGCAAAGAGAGACCCTAAAAGTAGTAGACCAGAAAGGAACAGAGACAATATACAGTAACAGTCACCTTACAGACAATACAATGGCACTAATTTCATATCTATCAATAGTTACTTTGAATGTTAATGGGCTAAATGCCCCAATCCAAAGACACAGAGTATCAGAATGGATAAGATAAAAAAACAAAATCAATATGCTGTCAACAAGAAAATCATTTTAGACCCAAAGACACTTCCAGATTTAAAGTGAGGTGCTAGAAAACAGTTTACCATGCTAATGGACATTGAAAGAAAGCTGGGGTAGCAATCCTTATATCAGATAAATTAGATTTTAAGCCAAAGATTATAATAAGAGATGAGGAAGGATACTATATCATATTTAAAGGGTCTGTCCAACAAGAAGATCTAACAATTTTAAATATCTATGCCCCTAACATGAGAGCAGCCAACTATATAAACCAATTAATAACAACATCAAAAAAAAATTGATAGGTGGTGGGTATTATAAAGGGCACGAATTGCATGGAGCACTGGGTGTGGTGAAAAATAATGAATACTGTTATGCTGAAAATAAAAAATAAATTAAAAAAAAATTGATAATAATACAATGATAGTAGGGGACTTTAACACCCCCCCCTCACTGAAATGGACAGATCATCAAGCAAAAGATCGACAAGAAAATAAATACCTTAAATGACACACTGGACCACATGGACATATATGGAATGTCCATATGGAATATATCAAAGATATGGAATATATCAAAGATATATTCAGAACATTCCCTCCCAAAGCAACAGAATACACATTCTTCTCTAGTGCACATGGAACATTCTCCAGAATAGATCACATCTTGGATCACAAATTAGGTCTCAACCATTACCAAAATATTGGGATCATTCCTTGCATATTTTCAGACCACAGTGCTCTGAAGTTAGAACTCAATCACAAAAGGGAAGTTGGAAAGAACTCAAATACATTGTGGCTAAAGAGCATCTGACTAAAGAATGAATGGGTCAACCAGGAAATTAAAGGAGAATTGAAAAAAATTCATGGATACAAATGAAAATGAAAACACAAATGTTCAAAATCTTTGGGACAGAGCAAAGGCAGTCCTGAGAGGAAAGTGTGTAGAGATACAAGCCTTTCTCAAGAAACGAGAACAGTCTCAGTACACAATCTAAGCCTACACCTTAAAGGAGCTAGAGAAAGAACAGCAAAGAAAGCCTAAACCCAGCAGGAGAAGAGAAATAAGAAAGTTCAGAGCAGAAATCAATGAAATAGTCAATTATCATATGGTTTCACTTATTTGTGGAGCATAGCAAATAGCATAGAGGACATGGGGAGTTAGAGAGGAGAAGGGAGTTGGGGGAAATTGGAAGGGGAGGTGAATCATGAGAGACTATGGACTCTGAAAAACAATCTGAGGGGTTTGAAGTGGCAGGGGGGTGGGAGGTTGGGGTACCAGATGGTGGGTATTACAGAGGGCACGAATTGCATGGAGCACTGGGTGTGGTGAAAAATAATGAATACTGTTATGCTGAAAATAAATAAATTAATTAAAAAAAAAAGGAAAAAAAAGATATCAATGAAATAGAAACCAAAAGAACAGTAGAACAAATCAATGAAACTACGAGCTGGTTCTTTGAAAGAATTAATACTATTGATAAACCCCTGGCCAGACTTATCAAAAAGAGAAGAGAAAGGAACCAAATAAATAAAATCATGAATGCAAGAGGAGAGATCACACAACCAACACCAAAGAAACACAAACAATTATAAGAACATATTATGAGCAACTATATTCCAAATTTGACAATCTGGAAGAAATGGACACATTACTAGAGATTTATAAACTACCAAAACTGAACTAGGAAAAAAATAAAAAAACCTGAACAAACACATAGCCAGTAAGGAGATTGAAGCAGTCATCAAAAATCCTCCAACAAACAAGAGCCCAGGGCCAGACAGCTTCCCAGGGGAATTTTATCAAACATTAAAAGAAGAATTAATATTTATTCTCCTGAAATTTTTCCAAAAAATAGGAATGAAAGGAAAACTGCCAAACTCATTTTATGAGGCCAACATTACCTTGATCCCAAAACCAGACAAAGACCCCAACAAAAAGGAGAATTAAAGACCAATATCCTTCATGAACACAGATGCAAAAATTCTTACCAAAATACTAGCCAATCGAATCCAGCATTACAATAAAAGGATGATTCATCATGGCCAAGTGGGACTTACTCCTGGGCTGCAAGGTTGGTTCAACATCCACAAATCAGTCATTGTGATACAATACATTAAGAAAAGAACAAGAACTGTATGATACTCTCAATAGATGCTGAAAAAGCATATGACAAAGTAAAGCACCCTTTCTTGATCAAAACTCTTCACAGTGTAGGGATAAAAGGTACATACCCCAATATCATCAAAGCCATCTATGAAAAACCCACAGCAAATACCTTTCCTCAATGGGGAAAAACTGAGACCTTTTTCCATAAGGTCAGGAACACGGCAGAGATGAAACTATTCAACATTGTACTAGAAGTCCTAGCCTCATCAACCAGACAACAAAAAAGATATTAAAGGCATCTGAATCAGCAGAGAAAAAATGAAGCTCTCACTCTTTGCAGATGATATGATACTTTATGCAGAAAACCCAAAAGACTCTGCCCAAAACTGCTAAGAACTCATAGAGGAATTCAGTAGTGTTAGGATATAAAATCAATATACAGAAATCAGTTGCATTTCTATACATCAACAAGCAAGACAGAAGAAAGAGAAATTAAGGAGTTGATCCCATTTGTAGTTGCACCCAAAACCATAAGATACCTAGGAATAAACCTAACCAAAGAGGAAAAGAATCTATACTCAGAAAATTATAAAGTACTTCATAAAAGAAACTGAGGAAGATAAAAAGAAATGGAAAAATATTCCATGCTCATGGATTAGAAGAATAAATATTATGAAAATGTCTTCACTGCCTAAAGCAATCTACACATTTAATGCAATCCCTATCAAAATACCATCCTTTTTTTTTTTTCAAAGAAATGGAACAAATAATCCTAATATTTATGTGGAACCAGAAAAGACCCCAAATAGCGAGAGGAATGTTGAAAAAGGAAACCAAAGTTGACGGCATCACAAGTCCAGACTTCAAGCTCTATTACAAAGCTGTAGTCAATCAAGACAGTATGGTACTGGCACAAAAACAGATATATAGATCAATGGAACAGAATGAAGAGCCCAGAAATAGACCCTCAACTCTATGATCAACTAATCTTTGACAAAGCAGGAAAGAATGTCCAACAGAAAAAAAGACAGACTCTTTAACAAGTGGTGTTGGGAAAATTGGACAGCCATGTGCGGAAAAATGAAAATGGACCATTTCCTTACACCACACACAAAAATAGACTCCAAATGGATGATAGACCGCAATGTGAGACAGCAATACATCCAAATTCTTGAGGAGAACACAGGCAGCAAACTCTTCCACCTCAGCCACAGCAACTTCTTCCTAGAAACATTGCCAAAGGCAAGGGAAGCAAGGGCAAAAATGAACTATTGGGACTTCATCAAGATCAAAAGTTTTTTCACAGCAAAGGAAACAGTCAACAAAACCAAAAGACAATTGACAGAATAGAATAAAGTATTCACAAATGACATATCAGATAAAGGGCTGGTATCCAAAATCTATAAAGAATTTATCAAACTCAACACCCAAAGAACAAATAATCCAATGAAGAAATGAACAGAAGACATGAACAGACATTTCTGCAAAGAAGACATCCATGGCCATTACACAAATGAAAGAGGTGCTCCACATCACTCAGCATCAGGGAAATACAAATCAAAACTACAATGAGATATCACCTCACACTAGTTATAATGACTAAAATTAACAAATCAGGAAATGACAGATGTTGGAGAGGATACGGAGAAAGGGGAACCCTCCTACACTGTGGGTAGGAATGCAAGCTGGTGCAACCACTCTCGAAAACAGCATGGAGGTTCCTCAAAAAGTTGAAAATGGAGCTACCCTAAAACCCATCAATTGCACTACTGGATATTTACCCTCAAGATACAAATGTAGTCATTCTAAGGGGCACATGCACCTGAATGCTTATAGCAGCCATGTCCCCAAGAGCCAAACTATGGAAACAACCTAGATGTCCATCAACAGATGAATGGATAAAGAAGATGTGGTATATATATACAGTGGAATACTATGCAGCCATCAAAAGAAGTGAATTCTTGCCATTTGCAATGACGTGGATGAAACTAGAGGGTATTATGCTGAGACAAATAAGTCAATGAGAGAAAGAAATTATTATATGATCCCCCTGATATGAGGAATTTGAGAGACAGAGTGGGAGGTTTGGGGGGGGGATAAGGAGGGGGAAAATGAAACAAGATGGGATTGGGAGGGAGACAAACCACAAGAGACTCTTAATCTCATGAAACAAAGTGAGGGCTGCTGGGGGGTTGGGGGATGTGCAGAGGGGGGTTGGGTTATAGACATTGGGGAGGGTATGTGATATGGTGAGTGCTATGAAGTGTGTAAGCCTGAGGATTCACAGACTTGTACCCTTGGGGCAAATAATACATTATATGTTAATAAAAATAATTAATAAAAATTTTCAATTTAAGGCAGATATACAATTTACTCCTTATAGCCTCATAAAATGACCAAGTGTGCTCCAGTAACAATAGCCATTTCCTCAAAGAGAAAAATGACATATGGTACTCTTTCAAGAAAAATAAAAAGGAATAAATGCTGCCTTGATTCTAGTAATTGAAAAATAGCTTCATCGCTGCTGCTGACACTGGAGACTCCATTTCATCTGTCTAAAGTAGACACGTCTATTGTTATGTATTAAAATAGCATTTACTATAAATGGAGTTGGTTATAGGCAGCAACTGTTTGTAATCAAACATTCATAAAGACTGTTGGTCAGTGAACTGAAAATAACCACGTATGTACAATGAATGGGCTAGACTCTAAAGCTTTATGATCCATCTTGGTCAAAGTTCCCCTTCCTTAGCTTACATTAGCATCATGGATTTTAATATAAATGCAGTAGTGGTGTCAGTCTATCGGTGGGCTTTACAAATAGTTCTGAATACTTTATGGTTGAGAGATAGTCTTCCAAGAGAGTGTCATCTATAGTAATTTACCTCTTCTCCAACAAAGTACTCCTGCCCCCAAGATAAATAGAGCTACAAAGAACTGGTTTCCCCTGTGTATCAGAACACTAGATTGGAACATAAAGAATTTTTAAAGCACTGTGAGTCTGAGAGTCTGCTCCCTTGCCCTAGAGTGTCCAGGGCCAGTCAATTACGTGGTCCCACTTAGCCAGGAAAAACAGCATGTTTCTATCACTGCCATAGATAAAGACTTCTTTCTGCAACACCTATGTGTACTTTATGAATTATTCTCTAATTACTTTTGTCAATTTGTTTGAAGAAAGTTTAGTTTTATTAGGAAATAAATTTTGTGAATTCCAAGGATATTGATCTTCTTTTTTTTTTCTTTTGCATATTGATCTTCTAAAAATTGATGACAGAGTTACCATTCCCAAGATGTCATTATTTTACATGAAAATTCTATGTTATATATATGATCAAAAGAGAGAAAACAAAAAAAAAATGTTCATCATCACTAGCCATCAGGGAGATTCAAATTAAAACCACATTGAGATATCACCTTACACCCAGTTAGAATGGCCAAAATTAGCAAGACAGGAAACAACATGTGTTGGAGGGGATGTGGAGAAAGAGGAACCCTCTTACACTTTTGGTGGGAATGCAAGTTGGTACAGCCTTTTTGGAAAACAGTGTGGAGATTCCTCAAGAAATTAAAAATAGAGCTTCCCTATGACCCGGCAATTGAACTCCTGGGTATTTACCCCAAAGATACAGATGTAGTGAAAAGAAGGGCCATCTGTACCTCAATGTTTATAGCAGCAATGGCCATGGTCACCAAACTATGGAAAGAACCAAGATGCCCTTCAACAGACGAATGGTTAAGGAAGATGTGGTCCATGTACACTATGGAGTAGTATGCCTCCATCAGAAAGGACGAATACCCAACTTTTGTAGCAACATGGATGGGACTGGAAGAGATTATGCTGAGTGAAATAAGTCAAGCAGAGAGAGTCAATTATCGTATGGTTTCACTTATTTGTGGAGCATAACAAATAGCATGGAGAACATGGGAGTTAGAGAGGAGAAGGGAGTTGGGGGAAATTGGAAGGGGAGGTGAACCATGAGAGACTATGGACTCTAAAAAACAATCTGAGGGGTTTGAAGTGGCGGGGGGGGGGAGAGGTTGGGGTACCAGGTGGTGGGTATTATAGAGGGCACGGATTGCATGGAGCACTGGGTGTGGTGAAAAAATAATGAATACTGTTATGCTGAAAATAAATAAAAAATAAATTTTAAAAAAAGAGAAAACAAATTATTTTAAAAAATTACTTATCTCAGCTTTTGTTGCTTACAGAACTGGTATCCTTTGTCCTAAGTACCCATCACTCACTTTGCCATCCCAATGCAAACATACACACACTTCTCAGCACCGTGACATGGCATGTACTGGTCAGTACTGACACCAGTACCTAGGTGAGGAAGCCCTGAATGAGAAAATTTTGGTCATTCCTCTGGGTCTCTTTGACCATACACTTCACACTCCTGTTAAAAGTGCTTAGCAATAAAGAAATAGTATGAATATTAATGATTGGTCTGGATTTTTTTCCTAAACAAAGTTCAGCATACAAATAAAGGCTGTTGTCCAGAAAGTGCCATCACAGGTGGCTTTGCTTCTCCTGTGCAAAACATTTTGAAACTTCCCCCTGGAAAGCTTTTAAAGCCTTTGGTGCCACATTTTTTTCAACAGCAGCAATGGCGGAGCATAACTTTCCATGAGTAGTGGATTTGATTTTTGAGAACACATATAGCAGAAAAAGCATCATTTGCTGAGGAAAATACCTTGATAGAACACTTGTGGGTGGACAGAAGATGGTACTGTGTGGCCTACCACCGTGGAATTAAACATGTTTCATAACATGATGGAATGACTCTACAGCAATTTTCCACTTTACCATTGACAAGGCACTTGGATATGTGCTCTTTGATTCTATTTTGTTTTCTTAAAATTTTCTTAAAACACTTGTTCAAGTTATGGAATAGGTTTCTCAGGCATGGTCATAATCTGCAAGCTGAAAAGCACTATTTTAGAAGGAATTCATAAAACCCAGAAAAAGCTAATTTCTGAATAAAAAAAAAATGAATAGGAATTTAGAGAGGTAAGGGAGGAGCAGGGGAAAATGAGGGAAAAGAGGCCTGAGGAACATGGTGAAATGCAGGAAGCTACAAAAACTGGCCAGGGAGAAATTCTTGGTAACAAAATTCATGGAGACTTCTAAGATGAGGGCTAATAATCTATCCTAATGTGCCTAGAAATAGCAACATCAAATAAATACAACCATCAACATTGCTACAAGAAGTCATTAAAATTGTGCTGCCTGTTAGAGTTTTGTATTTGTTGTAGTTTAGAGAGATGGAATGACAGTGGTGTGTGCATAAGGCCAAACAAAAAGAACATGCAAAATATGGCATGATCATTCAGAGGCTGAAATAGTTTAGGGAAATAAAGCTCAGACCCAGTGGACACCATATAAAATAACTTCCTCCTTCTTCTTCAAAACAGACAAACAAACAAAAAACAAAAACAAAAGACTCAGATATTTCAAGGACACTGGATGTCTAAGCACTTGGGGAGTGGAGACAAATCTATTGTCTTTTAGTCTCAAAAGTTAGAATGATGACAGATACACATCTAGATTGCATACCCACAATTTTGTTCAGAGCCAAGTCAAAAGACTGGGGTAAGTTATCAAGCTGGTTATTTCTGTTTGGAGGAAAACATTTCATAGGAAGCACACTGTTGAGCTCTGTCACAAGGAAAGCATCAAATATGGGGACTTAGGTCACGCTCTTTGTTCTTCATACATCTTCTTGAATACTTCAGAACTCGATGCCTCATCTGCCCTTGTGAAGACAAATTCTGCAGAGCAAAGTCTTCGAGCTTAAAAAATCAAAATGAAACAACTTTGTCTTGACTTATTTTAACATAGGTACTTTCTTAGGTGTCAGATGTCTGGCTTGATATTTGGTTTCTTCATCAGAATAGAAAGAAATCTGTTATATTCAATATTTATTCTTGTCCACTCTGGCCCCTGTGTTAGTTTAACCCATCCCCTCTTACAGTTATCAAATTCCTAAATCAAATTTCTTGACCAAAGATTGGGTAGCTCAGTTAGCTGAGTGGACAACTCTTGATTTTGCCTTAGGTCAAATCTCAGGGTGCTGAGATCAAGCCCCACATCAGGCTCCATGCTCGGCAAGGAGTCTCTTTGTCCCTCTGCCCCCCCCCCCCAATTGCACTCATGCCCTCTTTTGCTCTCTCAAACAAATAAGTAAAATATTTTTAAAAATTAGAATCTCATTTTCAGAGATTATTGGAATAATACTATGCAATAGGACATGACAATTATTTTTCAAACATACTGCCAACTCACAGAGACACAGGAAAACATATTCATAGGTTAAATGTTTCAGAATCACTGATTTTTCTTCAGATAAACTGGAATCTGAAGTACCCTTTTTCTTGGAAACAGAAGTTTCTCACCAGTTATTGAATGAGACAATCATTCTGTTTTGTTTGAATGTGAGGTTTTGAATTCTAGCTTTTTTAATTCAGTAAGGAGATGGAGTATCACTGATGCTGTAAAATCTCTCCTCTAAATAGAGAAGAAAGTTAAACAGCATATGTGCTGGTGAAATGTACACTGCTTTCAGAAATTCCTTACAAAACTAAAGAAGCAAATTATTATCTCACTTTAA
Source organism: Mustela nivalis (assembly GCF_964662115.1). NCBI lineage: Eukaryota > Metazoa > Chordata > Mammalia > Carnivora > Mustelidae > Mustela > Mustela nivalis. The sequence goes on along the minus strand of NW_028134513.1, from coordinate 42,542 downwards.
TTTTTGTCCAAAACAGCATAATAGTTCTCAAATATGTACTCTTTGGAGCTTCTGCTGTTTGAATTTGCTGAGGCTACTCACTGCACTGGATTTGGTTGGGTGGCAACAGTAGAAGTAAGAGCAAAGAATCATTCAAGAAATGACAACTGCAGAATCTTTTTTGTTAACTTGACTGCAATTCATCTATTGGAGCCACCTTATGCTGCTAATATGTGTGCAAGTAACCTTGTCCCAGGAAAATTAGTCTAAGTAATTTTAAAAATTATTTCTGAATTTCAAGAATAGGTGACAGATTCTTGTATGAATATAAATTGACCTTTGGGAATTCTACAGAAGCCTAAATGTATCATGAATTGAGAATTTGTTTGTTCTCCTTACTTTCCTCTTTAAGGAAATTTTGAAGCTCAGGAAAGCTGACCTAAAAGAAAAGAGCAGGAGACAGTAACACAAGTAGGAGAATTTGCATGCGTGCATGCACACACACACACACACACCCTCCCCTCTCTCCCCTACAAAGGAGTCTCAATTAGGATTTCTTCACTACTGTCAGACTGTGCAAAGGAATGAATCCTCCTTCCTCTATTCAAATAAAATATTACAAGATGCAGGTTAAAATTACTATACAGAGACATATTTTTCATGTTTCAAATGTTATGGCTGGCTGTTCAGAAAGTTCCCGCAAGGTTACATTTACCTTGATGAATTCACACACCCCAGGGTCTGGTATCAAGCTTGAAGGTTAAGAAACCTGATTTTACTGAATACGCTGGAATTAGCTCTGTCACCCCTTAGAGACAAACTTGCCTTAATCAAGTTCACAGAGACCAAATGCCTATTTATTATTATATAATGAGAAGTGAGCATATGGGAAGCCAAGTTATTAGAGGGTTTCATGGAGAGCGTGAAAGCAGAGCACAGGAGTGAGATGATCTTAAAAGGCATCTCCTGGTGAAAGGTGCATCAAGACCTTCTCACCAGCTACAGGAATAGCTCTGCCAATGAAGCCATAATGTCAATTGATTATAACTGAAGTCTCCCCTTCCCTGGTGGTATTTGGTTGTCACAGCATTGAGCTGGGGGAGTGGGTGTTCCTTTGTTTCAGCTTTCATTATTGACCAACCCCTGTTGGCTCATACATTTATGAATAATATCTTGGTTTCCTTTAGTTCACAACCACAGCAAATAAGCCTATGTGTGCATGTTCTCCATGTGTACACAGCAGCAATTATGTCAATCAATAAATCCCCTGATAATTAATGAGCACCTACTATATGCCTGCCTGGGCTGAATGATGTATACATGAGAGGCAGTAGATATAACCCAGCCTCCAAAAGCTGTGGAAGGCAAAATACCACAGGTAAATAAATTTTAATACACAAATGGAAGTTATAAAACCATAAATAAAACTGGAGTTTCAAATATGGAGGAATCACCCTTGAGTTGAAATAGGAGTGGCTTTCCCAAAGAAAGTGAGACAGAACTAGATTTTGAAGGGCGAGTAGAAAAAAATAATAGGAACTGATTTCCCAGTGTAGAAAAGTACCATAAACAAAGGAAAAAATATGGAAATTAGCCCAAATTCTGGATAGTATTACAACCCAGTAGGCACTCAAAAATTCATAAATAAATGTAGTTAAGGGTGCACAGTTGGACCACCACGAGAAATAAGATTTATTTGGTAGTACAGGAAAGCCACAAAAAACAATAATACAAACCTGATATCTTATTAGAGATACAAAAAATACTGGAGATTTACCTCAAATAATCATTTTCTAAGTTCCTTTCTTTCCTTTCACAACTAGAGGAAAGTATATCTATTGTGTCATAATTCCTTCTGTAAAAGTTCTACTCAAAACGCACCATGCTTCGAGCAGGTGGGTGGTTCAGTTGGTTTTCCATCTGACCTTGGTTCTGGCTCAGGTCATGATCTCAGGCTCCAGGCTCAGCAGGAAGTCTGCTTCATATTCTCTCTCTCCCTCCCCCCAACTTGTGAACTCTCTCTCTCAAATAAATAAACCAATCTTAAAAAAACACACAGGGCCTAGTATAGAATTTCTGGACTCATTACATGCAATGACCCAAGTAGATAGTTTTACATAATAACTATTTACCCATTGTGTTCTCTACAATTCTTTTGAAATTTGAGAGCTTCTTCCAACTTTAAAATTATGAAGGGGGGAGACCGATTTATGCTCAATTTCCTCCTTCCCCTCTCCCTGCCAGCTCTACATTCCTTATCCATTCAACAAATAGTTAGTGCTTATCATTTTTCAGGCATTTGCTGAGAACACAGTACACACTGATGAGAAACACTGACACAATGCCTACTTCGGGGAGAAAATGGGCAGGAAGAGGTAGGTGAATAAAGCGTGCTCACAGCAAAACCGCCAGGGTGGTGCATGGTAAAGGAACAAAATGAAGTGGTAAAGAATGACAAGAGGGAAAACACTCAAGCAAGGGTGCCTCAGGGGGCTTCTTTGAAAGGGAGACATTGAAGCCAAGACCTGCAGGATGCCCGGGAACCAGCTGTGTGCCTGTGCCTGTGCCTGTCTGGGTGGGGGGTGAAGGTGGGGAGAGCATGTGTGTGTGTGTGTGTGTGTGTGTGTGTGTGTGTGTGCGCGTGTGTGTAAGCATGCTGGTGCTGGCAGGAAATGGTGGTGAGATAGCCTTCTGTTCCAGGCAGAAGGAGCAGTATATGGGAAGGCCCTGAGACAGAAGGGTCCTCAGCCTATTTGAAGACCCCGAAAGGGGAACATTTTTGTCTGGAGTGTGTTGGGTAAGAGGATGAGGCTGTGGGAACAGAGGAGCTTCACAGGCTGGGTTTGGAGTTCAGCCAAAGGGTGAGCAGCACCGTGACAGATTTATGCTTTCAAAGATCACCCTGGTTTCCAGGTGCAGATGAGGTTTGAAGGACACAAAACGGAAGCGTAGGAGTTGCTGGGATCACGGTAGCCCCAGTGTGTGCGGAGAGGGGCTCAGCCTGGGACAAGTAGTTAGAGGGAAATGGAAAACTTAGAGGAGTTCAGACCCATTTGGAGGTAGAGCAGGTGAGATCTATTACTGGTCTGGAGTTGAGGAGGGAAGGAAAGATGAACACAAGAATGTCTGGTCACCTCTCTCCTCATCTTCCACATGTATATTCCACGGTCTGTTAACAATTTTTTTTTTACAGAATACAATTCATGGTGCCATCTTCCTGCCTCAAGTTAAAGGAAGGTTTAGTAGCAATAAACCCCAAACAAATAAGCATTCTGGTTTTAGGCAGTGTTATAAGTAAGAAATGGAAATAACTAAAATATATTTCTCAAATGACACTTTTAATTGTATAAGAAAGAAAAGCAGGAGATAATGGCATTCCACACATTGTCATCGAATCAGAAAACATTATCTTTCATAAAGAATCTTCTAGAGAGACCACAATTAAAATTACAACCCCCACCCACTGGTGATGTAACTAACATGAGAGGGATTTAATCATATGAACCAATGTAATCTCAAGGAAAGTCCCCACACACCCCTCCTATAAGATGGATGTTTAGTTGCTGTATCCCATGATGCCCCTATCTCTGAGGACGGCTGTGCAGCGCAGCACCCGAGTCCTGGCCTGCTCTCTGTTCCACACCACAGACAACCCCTAAGGAAGGTTCTTCTCCTTCTCTAAGCGACAGGGCATAGTACAAAGTGATTGTAAGAAAACCCCACCTTGGGAGTACATAGACTCTTCATGTGTAGAAACAGAGCAGAATTGTAAGAATGCTCTCTCAAAACCACCTCCAGAAATGGGCTTCTCCCTCTTGTGGAATGTGGCAAGTTGAAAAATTCAGTCCTTACATTCCTTCATCTCCTGGGTTCTTGCCATAACACAGTCAATACCAGCAAGGCTTGTTCATTTTCAAGTCTGATCATTAAACTACAAGTGACTTAAAATAAATAATTGTGCACAGGAGATTTGTTCCTTTCAAGGAGTAGAACATGGAACACCATTAATGTCCTGTATTCAAAATCATAATTTTGGCCAAAATAGACACTGATCCAAGCACAAAAATCCTTCTCTCAGTTAGAAGGGTCTGCCCTAATGCAATCTGGTTCACAAATGTTAGTACATAACACAAATAACACTCTTTTTAAATTGTTTTTGTGTTGCTCTTCTCCCATTTTTAGTGACCACTTTAAGGCTGGTTACCTTTAGACAGTCTCTGAGTTGCACAACAAATATATCTTAAAGACCGATCTCTCATTCAGGAGCCGAGTCTGACTGGGAGAAGAATGTCAGAAATTCAGAATGTTTGGATAGCACATCCAGGTCATGTCTACGTAAAGCAAACAGAGAAAATGGTACTTACATCCCAGCAATGGTTAGAGCTGTATCTTGGTCTGACTTCTGTTCCAAACTGGCTCTACATCCACGCATAGAGCAGGAAAAAGGACGATGTAGGAACTGAATGGTGTCCCCCCAAAACTCATATGTCAAAGTCCTAACCTCATCACCTCAGATGTGACCTTATTTGAAAACAGGATCAGCGTGGATGTAATTAGTTAAGATGAGGCCATCATGAAGGAGGATGGGCCCCTCTTCCAATATAACCGGGGCTGTTACAAAAGACATACATTCAGGGAGGTCGCATGTCAAGATCGAAGTTATGATGCCCCAAGCAAGAAACTACCAGAAGTGAAAAGGGAAGCCTGGAAATAGACCCTTCCCTTGAGTCTTCAGAAGAAACATGTGGTACTTAGGCCTGGGAAAATAATTCAAGGACCTTGCATGCCCCCACAGCACTCAACCTTCCTTATGAACTGCTATATTCATTAAAAGATCCCTTTCTTTCAAAAACTTATACTTTTTTCTTATCCAACTCAGAAGAACCTTTCTGCCTCACTCAGGGCTTCTCCATCCTGGATGCAGGATAAAAAGTCCCAGGTGAGTCTCATCTTCCACTGTACATCGTCCCATGGGCCTGCATATTCAGCTGCATTCCCAGGCAGGCAGAGTTCAGGTGGGAGACCATCCAGAGCAAAGCTCTGACACAGGCCAGATCTCCCTATTAGAAAGTTGGGTGAAATGAAGTGATCACCAGGGTGAAGCTTCTGTAGTAGAATTTCCAAATTGACTTAAGTGATATCCCCTTTGGGGTTCAGGAATGAGCAGAGAATTGGTAGGACAGGAGCTTTTGAAGATGGTTTATATGATGAACCAAGGTATTTCCTGAGGTTAGTGAGGAGAAAGAGGGCTCACATTGGGGGAAAGTTATGGAAAGGAAGAAGCACTCTGAGAACCACAGTAGATGTTCTGTAGTACAGACAGCCTTTGAGCCCCTGCCCCCATGGGTTCATGGGAAAAAGTATACATAGCAGGAGTAAAAGTTAAAGGTCTGTAGCATTAAGAGTTAAGAATGGGGACACCTGGGTGGCTCAGTTGGTTGAGTAGCTGCCTTCGGCTCAGGTCATGATCCTAGTGTCCTGGGATCGAGTCCCACATCGGGCTCTTTGCTCGGCAGGGAGTCTGCTTCTCCCTCTGCGTCTGCCTGTGTTCACTCTCTCTCCCTCTCTCTCTCTGACAAATAAATAAAATCTTAAAAAAAAAAAAAGAGTTAAGAATGAACGCTCTCGGGGGCACCTGGGTCTCTCAGTGGGTTAAGCCTCCGCCTTCAACTCAGATCATGATCTCAGGGTCCTGGGATCGAGTTCTGCATTGGGCTCTCTGCTCAGCAGGGAGCCTGCCCCCCCCCCATCTACTTGTGATCTCTGTCTGTCAAATAAATAAATAAAAACTTTTAAAAAATTAAAAAAAAAAAAGAATGAATACTCTCAGCCCCCAAAGAGGACCACACACCATGCAATGCACATGGCGAGTATCACTGAAGGCATAGAAAGCTGCTTCTGGAACATTCATACCTGTGCCAGGAATGACAAGCAAATCCATCAATGAGGGGGTAAATCTACTACAGGGCAAGAAGAATTGTATTCAGAGCATGTAAAAAACATTTTCCAGGAATTAACTAATCTACAGGAATTTAAGGAAGTGCCATGGGCGGATGGAGGAGCAGCCAGATAAATCCACTTATCTGAGATTCCTCGTGTCATCCTGATTTTCTTCCCAGGGAAAAGTGGCCCAAGAAAAAGGGATACAAGTCTCTTCTTCACTGTAACTGACATTTATGGAGAGACTTCTATATGAGCACTATGTCAGTCACAATAAACTCAAATCAGATTCGGAGTACTCATGAGAGCTCTGATTATCTTGGACACTTTGACTAGTAAGTTCACACCATTATTATTTAAAGATCAATTTCATGAATGAGTGCCGATTTGCTAACACTCTCACCTTATCAAGGGAAGGAAAGATATGAATATATGATTGATATGCTTCAAGAGTCCTTAAAACTAGGTAGAAGTCACCGTAGAAATGACTGGCACTGAAGAGGAGAGGCGGTAAGTGGAGAGGTAGGGCCAGCTCTGACAGAAAACATGGAGCAATACCATGAAGACCAGTAGACCCAACACAATATGCCCAACATGCTCCACAAACAACAAGAAAAACCCCAGCCATTTAAAAATTGTTGAAAAGCCATATGCTGTATTTCCAACTTCTCAAACGGAGAAAGCAATCTGCCTTTCTAATAAGTGCCCTAGTTACAATTCTGGGAAAATTGAATCTCACAGGAAGTTGCTCAAGATCAAATAAGTTATTGAAAAAAAACTATGAAAAGACACTAAAACTCTTGAATTCCATCTGGTCCCTTGCTCTCGCCAAAACACTAAGCTTATGATTCTGTTTGCAACCCCCAGAACCGAAAAGTGTTCTGAAAGCAAGACAAGAGCATCAAATAGCCCTCCCTTCTATGGAAGGAACCTCCTTTCTCTGGTACCAAGGACATCAACTTTTACCTCATATTTCCCATCATAAACTCTGTCACCATGTTTTATAGATGTCCTACTTATAAGGCTAAATGTTGAACTGTTGACTGAAGGTCTTCTGACTGGGTTTGGACATAGCTCCCCTGTGAGCTAACTCTGGACACCATGTCTGACTGGGCTTTTACAGCTGCCTCAGGGTGTGGCCCAGTAAAGGCCCATGGGAGAAAGAGGGGAAGGAGTAGAGACTGCCATTCAAAGCACATTGGGATACACCAAAGCTGCACATGTGGTGTGAGCCGAGGGGGGAAGACATTGAACAGGAAAGCTCAGACACACTTGAAGTAGGACTCCATGGAAAATGAGCAGAACCCCGAGGATTACATTAGAGTCACAACTCCACACCAACCAATCAGAATGTCAGTCCATGAGGACTAGAAAGAATGTGTTGATAAATTAATCGTTATGTTCAGAATTTCTTAAACTTAAAAAAAAAAAAAAGAAAGAAAGAGAAAGCCCTTACCATGTCTTCTTCTCTCTACCAACCTAGAAGTTTTGTGTCACATTTTACTTTCTATAGATGGTATTATGAAAATATGGGCATATGGGGAAAAATTTCAGCTACAAATATCACTTCCCCATGACATCATAGTCTTCTCTGCTGGGATTCTCTCATAAATTTGGAGGAGAAAGCAGTAGCCATTTCTGGGAATGGGGTGTTGCTCACTTCACAAAGGCATAGAATGAGGGAAAATAGCAAGTCCTCATTGGGAGATGATGGGGTATTATTACAGGGGAGCAGCACAAAAGGGTTCCCTGTGCTACAGAGAAGGTTTTCATCTTGGTCTCAAGGTTCAAGTTGTTCTTCCCAAGAAAAGAAGAAAAATTAAGAATATGGTTCCCATCACTGCTAAGAAAGTTAAGTCCATGGTGCCTTTGAGCAAGAGGTACAGATAAACAGAGAAGCACTATACTACATTTGCGTCTAGGATGACAACATTTCTGGGGTGATAAATAGCCACAAGGGGTGTGTATGCAGAATGCTGGGTGGAGAGTAAACCACTTGGAAAGCCATGAAAAAATTCTGCATTCATGGTGAAGTTCAGTTTGGTGGTTTGGGTTTTTGTTGGTGTTTTGTTTTGTTTTGTTTTTTTAGAAGTACCAACTTCAGCTTCTGCATTGTTTTCAAGATCTCAAAAATAGTGATTTTTTTCTATCTATTAATGCACATCAGGAGATTTTGATACAGAATGACATAAGATGAGTCTGGGACAGGACTCTTCAAACAGAATCAGAATCAGCAGAACACAAACCATGTAAGAGGCAGTAAGAGAAGTCACCAGCCCTACTTGGCTGAAGATGCCATCAATTTCTACTGAGGAAGAATTAGAAGTTTAGAAGCTCCTATCTGAACATTATGACATATTATGTCTGGTTCACAGCATAATTGCACTTCAGTGAACTGTGTGGTGAACTCTTCTCATTCCATAAATTAATTCCGTTTCAAATAAATTTACTTGAAAAGTTCTGCAGACAAGAAAACACACTAGCTAGGACCTTGGAGATACAAAAAGTAGAGCTCAATCATTCTCAAAATCCTTTTATGTTTTCACAATTCCTAGTTAAATCTCCCTCCGAATGTTGCCATTACAAGCCAGGTGGAGCCCAAAGGACCAGTCGCAATTCCAGGGGCCAGAGACAGTGTGCAGTCAGTCAGCCTCCTAACTGGAGAATTCTGCCTTAAAACTTTCATCCAGCTGGGGGTGCTGCATGTTCAAAATGCATTCACTCCTTTCCCCAATTGGATATTTCCATGAACTACTTTCCCGGTTGTTTTTAGAAGCTATTTGGTAACCGTACAATTCCACCAACATGGAATTCTAATAGTTCAAAGGAAACTCTTGAAACCAGACCCCTACAGTACATTTTGGGCCCCCTAAAACTTTGAGGTGGATATTTTTGAAATCAGGCTCATTTATGCATGCTTCCCTACTAAAAATGGAGTGGCAGCCGTGACCTAGCTACTGCATACGTGATCTAACAACCTGGAAATCTGGGGATTTCTAACACCTTGCTTTCATCTCTGGGCAAAACTATGAGCTTTCATTAAAATGAAAATCAATCTTAAAGAGCTTAGACACTTTCAAGCTGTGAGCATCAGCCATATGTGCAAACCTGGGCAAGTTCTGTCTCTGTGGGATTTTGTGAGTGGGAGGAGGAAATGGATGATCAGATGACTGGACAGATGTTCAAAGAGATCCTGGCATGGCAGGACAATCTGCATCCATTTCAGCTTCCTTAGAGGCAAACTGAAAGAAAAACAAATGCCTGGAGGGAAGGCTATGAGAACGAATTACAGGCCAGTTGATAAAGCAACTTAAAGACGCAAGGTTCTGATTAATAGCAAACACATTTTCTTAGGAGCAAAAACACTCACTGAGAAAGAAAATAAAACTACTGTGTTCGTACCTAATACCTATGTAACAAACACAAAGGGTTTGAGCTCAGCAAAGCTGCTCAAATCTATGCTTTGTAGCTAAGACTTAATCTACAAAAATCTAAAGTAATCTTTTCTCTGCTTCTGGTCTCAAAGAAATGCTATAATGTTTCTTCTGCTTTCAATGAATCACAAGTTCCTATGTAGGAATTGACATATGAAAAAAAAAAAAAAAAAAAGCTGAGAAAAGCTGACTGGAAACCCAAGAAAATAGGAGAAAAGAAATGAAAAAAAGAAAATGAAGAGTCTTTTTTTTTTTTTTTTAAAGATTTTATTTATTTATTTGACAGAGAGAAATCACAAGTAGGCAGAGAGACAGGCAGAGAGAGAGGAAAGGAAGCAGGCTCCCTGCTGAGCAGAGAGCCCGATGCGGGACTCGATCCCAGGACCCTGAGATCATGACCTGAGCCGAAGGCAGCGGCTTAACCACTGAGCCACCCAGGCGCCCGAAAATGAAGAGTCTTAAAGAATTTGTGATATGTTGCCCTGTAAAGGATCTGGCTCACTGAGTTTTCTTATTCCGGGCATTGCAATCACGACTACACAAGACCAGTAGAGCTACAATGGGTCCAGTTAGATAAAAACATGGCTGCCATGACAGTGACCATTACATGATTAAACTCACCCTGGTGCCAATTGGCTAGAACCATTTTACACCTGGCTTCTTCAGGTCCACACTTCTAGCTCTTCAAAATCAATCAGCTTCTAACTTGTCTAAGTTACAGAGTGAGAAATACTGATAGATTGGCAGGGTTGCTTAAGCTGACTTCATATCCTCTCTTCAGACAGTGATGAGGATTCGTTGAAGAAGATGTATTTTGTCAAACCACATGTCTGCCTTCTTTACACAAGATATTTTGCTCTGGGACTTCCCTTCACCTGACCAAATACCTTCCTTTGCTTTGACTGAAGAGTATACTTCCAAAAATATGTTTTCCCAAAATAAATGCTTGCAGGCTCAGTTGTCGACTAAGAAATAAAAGCTGAATTAATTAGATTCTCTTGCTTCCTGACTCCCCAGGGTCGTCGCTTCTCTGTTTCTCATTTTCCTAACGAAGCTGTTAAAGATTCTTCAATAAGTTAGAAATTCATGAATTTTGGAACACTGAAAAGAAATAAAATAAAATGGGAAAAAAAAAAGAAATTCCCTGCCACTTTTAATTGACTTAAGTGTATTTAACATGAACAATGAATAAATAAAATGGATATGTATGTTCACACAAAAACCCACACAAGAATATTTTTAGAAGTTTTATTCATAATCACCGAAAGCCAATCACCTGTGTAGAGGGTAAGCAAAGGGTGTTATGTACGTACAATGTAATGCTACTTGGCAGGAATATTTTCATCACTCTTGAACCCTGTAGAAACACGCAAAGGCCTAAAATACATTAAGCTAAGTGAAAGAAGCCAAATTCAAAAGACCATACTATATAATTCAATTTATATGACATTCTGGGAAATGTTAAATTAAAGGGACAGAAAACAAATCAGTGATTGTCAGGGCTTCAGAAGGGCTGACCAAAAATAGCTCCTGAGAATTTGAGGTATCATGAAACTGTTCTGTGATTGTGTTGATTATACGACTATATGCATTTGTCAATAGGTGAGATTAAATGGTATGTGAATTATGCTATAATAAAACAAGTGAAAAAATAAATTAATAACTTCTGTCCACTTGAAATTAGAAATTTAAAATAATAGTGAGACCACGTGAGAGATGAAGAGAAATAGGTTCAGTCCAAGGCTGAACTCTCCTGTGGTTGATGTTAAGTCTCCAGATTGAAGGGCATGACTAAATGAAAAATCAAGAAGTTATAAGAAAACTTAAGAAAAAAATTAGAAGAATCAAGTACATACAATTTTTGCCTCCCTCAATGTTTTCTCCCCATTGGTGCCTGTTCATAGTTTGTCATCATAACTTAGGACTTGTATAAGGACAGGTAAATTTAAATTTATGAATGGGCCATGCTACCAAGACCCCTTACAAAGACAGTTGTAAATAGGAGATGTAGTGTATGAAAAGTGTTACACCTTGCAAGTGAATTTCCAAGCCTAGAAGGCAGGTCAATAATGGAACTCTCAGGTCTAGTCAGTGTTGGAAATAAGTGGCCACAAAGCATGTACAGAGGGGAGCAAGGGGGTCTGGATCAACACATGCTTTCCTCATTGCTTGGCCAGCCCTAGACAAAAGTTAATGGTACATGACTTGATGCCTTGGTCAGCTGCCCTTTCCACAACTCTCTTCCCAATCTATCTTCACTTTATCCTCGGTGACTGTTGTCAAGAGACTTCAGTCCTTCTCAAGTCCACCCTTGCCACCAACTTCACCAGCTGAGTTTTAGGAGAGAAATGACTTCCTATTACATACTTTGCTTCACATTACAGTACATAGAGCAAAAAGGATCTTTGATTCTTCCAGGGGACTTAGAATTAAAGAGAAATATATCACTGAGTCAGAAGGAAAATTGATCATTTATCTAGTTTAACACAACTTATTTTTAAATAAAGTTTGGCCTAACATGAATTTTCTTGCCCAAGACAAGATCTTTTTAGCCCAAGACAAAAATCACAAATTCATAACAAAATAAAAAGAAAAAAAAATAGAAGAAGTCAGGCCTTTATGTTCAGTGTATATAAACAAAGTTAATGTTTTCGACTGAATTAATTCTTGATACCACTTGTGTTTTTCCTAGCTTTGTTCTTTATTCCTACAACCTCTACATAAACAAGTGGGAGGGTTTATATATGTAAGTTCTCAACATTTGCAAATGAATTCGTGTAATAAAAATCCAGCTTTTCTTTTTATTTCAAAGTAGTAGAAACCTGAAGCAATCCTGCTGCACAATTTTTCCCAAGCTTCAATCATTTGGGCACTACCTTCATAATTTTTGCCATACCCAGGACCACTGTGCTAATATGCCCTTAAAATCTTTCTTTAGCTGAAATTACATTAAAAGGAAATTTTATGTTACCACTTACAATGATTGGAAGTTATATTCAATCTGTAAAACATGTAGAGAAGTGTTTAAGAACAGTTGGAATATAGATATTTTTAAGAACACTATATTGAGAATAGTAAAAAAAAGAAAATTTTTTTAAAAAATAATTAAAATAAATATTTTACTCTATTTTTATATAATAGAGTAATAATAAATAAATATTTTACTCTAAAGATAAAACTTGAGAAAATAAAAATCAGTCCTATTGAAATTAGAATCCTAGAAGGGTTTCCTACAGGACTGAAATGTTCCTAATAGAACATCAACAATATTTCTAACAGAACCTATGCAAAACCACAACATAGTTGCAAAATGGCCAAAAATTATTTCTTTTAAATGATCAGTGCTCTAAAAAAATAAATTTCAAATGGATTGAAGAATTAAATGAGACCCTGAAATCATAAAAATCCTTGAAGAGAACACAGGCAGCAATCTCTTTGACATCAGCCATAGCAACTGTTTCCTACAAAGATCTCCTGAGGTAAGGGAAACAAAAGCAAAAATAAGCTACTAGGGCTACATCAAAATAAAAAGCTTCTGAGGGTGAAGGAAACAATCAACAAAACTAAAAGGCAACCTATGGAATGGGAGAAGATATTTGCAAATGACATATCCAAAGGGTTGGTATCCAAAATATATGAAGAACTTAGACAACTCAACACCCAAAAACCAAATAATCCAATTAAAAATGGGCAGAAGACACGAAAAGACAATTCTCCAAAGAAGACCTCCAGACGGCCAACAGACACATGAAAAAATGTTCATTATCACTCACCATCAGGGAAATGCAAATCAAAATGACAATGAGATACTTCCTCATACCTGTCAGAATGGAGAAAATCAGTAACATAAGAAAAAACAGGTGTTGGCAAGGATATGGACTAAAAGGAACATTCATGCACCGTTGGTGGGATTGCAAACTTGTGCCGCCCCTATGCAAAACAGTACAGAGTGTCCTCAGAAAGTTAAAAATAGAACTGCCCTATGACAAACAATTGCACAATTGCACAGCTGGATATTTACCCAAAGAATACAAAAACACTAAATCAAAGAGATACATGCACCCAATGTTTATAGCAGCATTATCTGTAATGGTTAATTTATGGAAACAGCCTAAGTGTCCGTAGCATATATATGTACATAAATATATATGTATATATATAATGGAGTATTAATCATAAGAAAGAATGAAATCTTGCAATTTGCAACAACATGGATGGAACTAGGAAGTATAATGCTAAGCAAAATAAGTCAGTTAGAGAAAGAAAAGCATATGGTTTCAGTCATATGTGGAATTTAAGAAACAAACCAAATGAACAAAGGGAAAAAAACACACAGAGAGAGAGAGAGAGAGAGAGAGAGAGAGAGAGAGGCAAACCAAGAGTCTATTAATTATAGAGAACAAACTGATGGTTACTAGAGAAGAAGTTGGTGGGGAGAAATGGGTTAAATAGGTGTTGGGGCTTAAGGAGTACACTTTTCATGATGAGTACCTAGTGACATATGGAAGCGCTGAATCACTATATTGGACACCTGGAACTAATATAACTCTTTATGTTAACTACCTAGAATTTCAAAAAAAGCTTTTTAAAAATTAAAAAAAAATTAATGATCAATGTTTTCTTATTATCAACATTCCCAGTTCCCCCCTCTTCCTTCCATCCTTGAGCAAAGTTCACGGAGATATCCATTTGCTGAACTAACAGCAATCCAAAACTGGGCTCAGCTCTCTCCACCCCTATACTCGCCTGCTAGGCTGCTGCAACAGTCCCACAAGCTCAGGGCTTAAAGCAACAGACAGTTCTGGAGGCTCTTGGGTTTTACCAGAGCCATATATAATAATAATATATATATATGACATATATCATATATATCTTCTAGCTTCTGGTGTTTACCAGCAGTCTTTGGCGATTCCTTGGTTTGTTGTCTTCCCTCCACGCATGTCCACATTTGTCCTTTTTATATGGATACTGGTCATATTGGGTTGGGTTTCACCCTAATGACCTAATTTTAATTTGATTACCTCTGTAAAGCATCTATTCCCAAATAAGATGACATTCTGAAGTAGCAGGGGTTAAGATATCAACATATCTTTATAGGCGACACAGTTCAACCCATAATAGCTCTTTCTTAGAACCAGTCAGCACAGCCCAAACTCAGTAGTAGGTGACTTCCCCACTCCCTCTTATTGGAATGTTTCACAGCTCCTCTATGCATCTCCTTTCTGCAACAAGCTGAATGATCTTAACTTTGACCTCAGATGGGTTCCTGGAGGTCTTGGACATTAGGACCTCAAAAGTTTTATCATTTCGGATTGTCTTACCACCATAGTAAATGTGACATGTTTTGCTAAATTCTGCTTTAACAGCCCAGTCTAAGCCCAGTACTAACCAAATGCTTAAAGCTGGGTGGTATAATATAGCGGGTGGAGCTTGTAATCATAACACAAAACCACATGACCGGCATTCAGTTGGAAGCATCTCGATTTACCAGCTATAAGTTACTATTGCTCTAAACTCCAGTCATCTGATCTGTAAAGGTAGAATAGCCCCTACCGCATTTTGCAATGAACATCATATTAAGTAATGCATACAAAGTGCCCACTCAGCACAGCCTGGGCATGTGCTAATTATTCAATTAGTGTTGGCAATAATGATTGATGGTGATGTCAGAGCCATAAAATTTCAGAAGGACGGAGCTAAACTTGCCCTTAGAGATCCTGGTCCAGCCTCCACATCTGTTGGAGGAAGAAGCTAAGCTCTGGATGGATTAAGAGTCACATGAGGCCACTTTGAAGTATCTCTGGTTCTCATTGTCAATGGCACTCAGAATCAAAGACCTTCGCTGAGCTCTTCAATTAGACACAACCTTATGTAAGTGTTCTTTCCTGAAAACAAAGCACAGGCTAATGAACTGTTTCCTATCAGGATCTAGTTTTCTATCAATTCCTTTCAAATGTCAATGTTAAATCCTCAGTGGGAGGATTTAATCATACCGAGGGTGGAAACAGAAAATGTGGCTTATACTAAGCATAATAAAGTTGTTTTTAGAAGTGAATTTTATTGAATTACATTAAATGCCGCTTATTTTTATTCCCCCACCTGACCAAGTAAATAACTGAAATTGAGCTTTATAACTAACTTTAAAAATCCCAGAACACAGAGTTTTTCTAGTTCTCTACATTTAAACACAATCCAAAAATCCAAAAGGAAATGGTAGAGGTGAGTACCCTTAACGAAAAGGAAGAAATTTAAAATTATAAAATACATCTCTCTCTCTCTAAATTTTATTAACTCTTGATGTTTAAATTAATCCTTTGTCATGTAAAACATAATTCTTAGTGTTTTCCTTTATTCCTCTGGCCTCAGGAAGTCAGAATTGAGCCCAGCACTAATTCGATGCACAGATGTAGCAACATCATTACCTTGGGTTTCCGGTATGATGTCTTATGTATACCTTCCTTTGTCTTCTCCACCCTTCCTCCTTTCTGATCACTTTCTTTCCCAGTGACCTTGAATCGTACACTCTTTCATTCATTCTCATACCTATTGTGACTCCATTTAAGGAGTAGGTGTTGGCAAAGTGAAAATGGAAGGCTGCTCTGGACTGAATTGTATCTCCCTGAAATTCATCTATTGAAGACCTAATTCCTAATACCTCTGCATGGGACTCTATTTGGAGATAAGGCCTTTAAAGATATAATTAGGGTAAGACAGGGTCTTTTAGCTGGCCCTAATCCAATATGACTGGTGTCCTTATAAGAAGGGGAGATTATGACATAGATCACAGAGACAGAAGATGACCATGTGGGGAACAGAGCAAGAAGATGGCCATCCACAGGCCAAAGAGAGAAGCCTCAGAAGAAACCAAACCGACCCACACCTTGATCATGGACTTCTATCTTCCGGAATTGAAAAAAAAAAAATTCTGTGTGTAAGCCACCTATTCCATGGTATTTTTTTACGCCGCCCTGGCAGGCGACTATGAAGGAGCAATTCCCACATCAAAGGGCTCACAACTTAAAGAGAGGGACAGGTAGGAAACAGAAAGATGACTTCTGTGACACCGATGACTCCTGTGACACAGGAAGTGTAGGAGAAGAGCTCCTGCTCAGACTGAGGGCGGATGAGAGAGCAGGCTTCCTGGAGAAGAACTACCGTCATCCCCCAAAAAACAGCCTATATTCAAAGACAGATAAAACACGCAAGGCATTTGAGAAAGTGCACAAGGTTTGTCATACCTGAAGTGTGGGCTGAAAGTGGGAGGGGGAGTGAGGAAACAGTTGAAGAGGTAGAAAGGGCCAGATCAGAAGAGGCCTGGCTTGCCATGCTGAGGGGTGTAGCCTTGTGCCAGAGGGCAAAGGGCAACCACGGAGGGATTTAAGCAGGAGACAGCTGGAAGATCACTACAGAAGGGCTGTGGAGAATGGATGGGGCGTGATGATCCTGAAGACAAGATGCCTGGCTAAGGGGCCCATAAACCAGGCTAGGGGAGGGATCATGAGGATCTGAAGTAAGGCACAGGCACTGTAAGTGGATGAGGTTTGCTGATCAACTGGATGTTGTCAGTGAGGGAAAAAAGATGCATGGGACAGTCTCCAGGCCTTATGGTTTGGGTAACAGGGCACTAGAGACAAAGAACAGGAATAGTCTGAGAGGCAGGTGATGTGCTCCGTTAGCCCCAAGCAGGGTGAGATTAAGGCAAGCTAGGGAAACGAATGGTTGGAGAAATGGGTCTGGAGCTCAGAATGGACCTCGAAAATACAGTGATACATGGAAGAAGCCAGACACAAAAGGCCGCTTGCTTGGTCTATTCAGGCTGTGACAGCAAAGTACCACAAAGAGGGTAGCTTCTATATAACAAATATTCATTTCTCATGGTTCTGAAACCTGGGACATCCAAGATCAATTTACGGGCAGATTTAGTGTCTAGTGAGAGGCCAGCTCCTAGACGGCTGTCTTCTCCTGTGTCCTCACAGGGCGGAAGTGGCAGGGAGCTCTCCGGGCTCTCTTTTGTAAGGGTCACTAACCCCATTCATGAGGGCTCCACCCTCATAACCTAATGACCTCCTGAAGGTTCCACCTCCAAATACCATCAGCTTGTGGTTAGGTTTCAACTTATGTGGTTAGGTTTCAACTTATGAATTTCAAGTAACTGCCACATGCAGACCATAACATCCACGTATGGTTGGATTCTATTTAAACCGTGTCCAGAACAAACAAATCTGGAGATAGAAAGGTTGCCAGAAGCTTGGGCAGAAGGGATTGAGGGGGGATTGCTAATAGGTACATGGTTTCTTTCTGGGGTAATGAAAGCATTCTGATATTAGACAGAGGTAATTGTTATACAACCTTGTAAATATGCTAAGACCCACTGAATTATGCACTTTTAAAAATGTATAATTTATGTCTGTGAAGTTACATATGATTTATGATGTTTGAATTATATCTCAATAAAAAAAAGTATTTTGGACACAGAAGAAAAATCAATCATAATGTAGCAGTGATTTTTGAAATCACAGGCTTGCATGAGATTCCCTGGGGACAGTAGAAAAAGTCAAAAAGTTATTAATGATGCTTTTATTGTTAAAAAAAAAACAAAAAAAAAAACAAAAAACAAAAAAACCTTAAGTCCTCTTAGAAAGTGGCCAAGATAGAAACAAAAAAGCAAGAGGCTTTCCTTATTGTTTGGAGGAGCTGATTCTCAAAATATCTGTGACCCCCTCATAATTTATTATACAATCTTGGATTTATTATACACAATTTATTATACAACGACAGCAACACCCCAAACCAAACCTTACAGTATCCAGACCCTGTTTGGGGCTGAGCTTTGCTCCAGAACTTGCTGATACATGCTGTTTAGTTCGTGGCACATGTGCATCTGCAAACGGAACCTAGTCTATATTCGGATGTTGGTGTAATAGTTGATACACTTAACTATTGGTCACCATTCCCATTAGAGGCTGTTAGCACCTCAAAACAGTGACTGCTGGGTATTCTTCTTTGTTTTGAACTAGCTTCTTGCTAAATGTTGGTTGTGGAAGGAAAGGCAGTGGATGGTGGTTAATGATACAGATATATAGGGGGAGGTAGATGTCTTAACTTCTTTAAGGCTCTCATTCTATTTAGTGAATGCTTAAGTGCAATACATTTTGAAACAGTGGATTTTGCCCACCATGTCAAATGTCCAGAGACATCTCTGTCTTCACTGGTAGTAGGGAGAGAGGTTTCTACTCTGTCTAGTGGCAGAAGCCAGGGATGAGCTGCACATCCCGTAAGGCATAGGACAGTCCCCGCAACAAAAATTATCCAGCCCAGTACGTCCATAGTGTTGAGGCTGAGAAACTCTGCCTCAAAGTAATGTTGATATGTAAGGGCCATAATATTAACAGGAGACCATTCCTGTTTCAGGATCATAAATGAGTCAATGTGGCATAACGATGTGTTGTATGAGATCAGATTGGGGCAAGATGTAAGTAAACTCTTAACCAATTTTTCTAAGCTTCTGCATGGGAAAGTCATGACCATTTTAAATAGTCCAAATGGCATTACATAACACATGCCTTACATCCTCTGGTGCGTTCTCTCTTTGCTCTTCCTCATACATTATCTCCTTCCATATCACAGAATGCAAAACAGCGGGGAAGCTGTAACAAACAAGAGAGCATCACCTTCATCACTGATCTGTGGAGATCTTCAACGTGGGCAGACCAATTTGCCTCGAGCAAATTCTTTCTAACGTTGATTTTGTTTTGTTTTTTTCTCTATTCCTTTAAATTAACGAATGAAGAAGCTGGTAAAACAAGTTTATGGCCTGGTCAAAATTTGGCACTTCTTTGAAAGTTTCACCTCATTATGTGAATTTAATGTAAACATGAAATCAGCTTAATTAATCTTGACCATCAGAGCTATAAAAATTCTTCCCAACAAGATTTTCCAGAAGCCCTAGGGCTTGTGTAAGGCTAATTTAACACTTAACTCCTCCTCTTGAACCAGAACCCTGTGACTTTCTACATTTCCCCCTTCCTAAGAAAGAGAAAAATGAGCACCACAGACAGTGAGTGAGTATGGATGGACAGATGACAGAAACGTGCCCTGTTTTATGTTCTACAAAGATAATTCATCACTCAAATTTTCAGCTCCTTTGGAATGGAGGAGTCTGCTTGCTCTTGAGCCCGAGGGCCCAAGAGGATTTGAAAATATTTCTCCTCCAATTTTCTGTCAGCTGTGATAAGCCAGGGTGTAAATGTTGACAGATTGAGGAATGAAGACAAAGTCTTTTTCTACAGAGGAGACTCCCTGCCTCTCTTGAAGCGATTTGGCAGGAGTCGGCTTACCTTCAGGCCAGAGTGACAGGATTACCCAGGATTCAGATGTTCTCCAAAGAAAGAAGGGGTAGCTGTATGGGTTTTAGGTTCTAATTTGTAATCACTCTGTTTTTACCTTTGATTCGTCATTGCCCAGGGGACTACTGGCTATTCAACATACCGTGTTATGAATATGAAAATGAATAATAGAACAAAGAGTAAATGATGCTACTGACCATCGATACCAAAGTAACTGGAAGCCAACTGCTCACACACACAAAAGTTACTTGCTAAATAAGCTTGAAGATAAACCCCAAATTCCCATCAATCTATTAAAATGAAACAAATGAATCAGCATTCTTTGGATAAGAAAAAAATTCTAAAATGCTCATTATTTCATTCATTCATTAATCCAAAACAGAAAATATAGACTCTGTCCATGCAGCAGAAAAAGTCAAGTATGGAAAAATGTGCATATAAATATGTAATTATACTGTGAGGCAGAAAAAGATAATATGCGAAATAAAATCTTTCAGCTACTCTTGTGACTTGCAGAATGAAGTCCAAACTCCACAGCTCATCACATAATACCCTTTGTGATTTAGGTATTACATTCCCTGCCTTATTTCCCAACGCTTCTCTCTATGCTCTGTTTACTTCCACCAAAATGAACTACCACCACCATGCTTCTGTTCATAATTTTCCTGTCTCACTTTTCATCCAATCAACCCTTTGCCTTCTTCAAAATTTGACCTAAGCATTGCTTTTGTGGAAACCTTCCAGGAAGAACCTTCCTTTGCCACCCCGGAAGCCTAGACTTCTCTTCGTCATTATACCTGCATAGGAAACACGATTTCATTGGTCTTTCCAGCTATGTCCTTGAATACCTAACAAAGACCATGAGCGGTGAAAAACTTAGAAAATTAGGAGATTAAGAGAAGAGTTCATGTGTTATTTAAGTTGTACCTAAAAGAAGGTAGGGTTTGGACTTTCAGAGATCACAAGAGGGTGTTCCCCCACAAGAGGGAATGAAAGCAAGAGCAAAGTCATGCACAAGATCGATGTAACTACAGAGGAGATCCTGAGCATACAGAACTCTTACTTGGAGCAAAGAGTGTACAAATTTCTTTATTAATTTATCCCCTTTATTCTTTGCAACAGTAAATAGTACATATGATATCTGGAGCATAGTACTCACTCAGTGGAACAATGGATGCGAAGGGTAAACTGAGGCCATGCTCTGAAAGGGTCATTCTGTCTAGGGACATAACCAACACCTCAGAAGAATTTAGAAACATCTTTGGTTGTCAGAGTGACAGGAAGGCCATGTGTGTTAAACATGTACAAGGCAGTTCCTCACAATGAAAGACTGTCTTGGTGAAAGGTCATTATGGACCAACTCTGAACATCCTCAGAGCTCTTAAAAGTCAGGCTAAGGAGTTGGAACATTCTTTGGTAGCTAATGGGAAGTGACAAAAGGCTTTATGGTATGCACACAATATTTAAAGAATAAGACCTTTACTTCTTACACATCTCCATGACACTGTGGTCACATCCCAGGGATGATACAATTAGCAATGGCCATGAAAACAGAATAACTCCCTGAGCCTCCTCAAGTGTAGGTGGAAATCAACTCATTCTGGCCAAGAACTCATTCTGCCAATAGTGCCTTGGTACTTCCCCTGTCCTCCAAGTGTCCTGGTTGAGCACCCTGAAGCTCCACAGGAATTGTTTCTGGATCTCCTCGAGCTCTTCAGAAAGATGAAGGTTGGTTTAGAAAGGAAAAAAAAAATTGTTTTACTCTGAGTTGAGAGTGAAATTGAAAGACATTTTTATTGCTTTTGGAAAAGACTTCAAATGAGCAACTTTTCAAAAAGAATGCCTCGTTAAACAGATGTCAGAAGTTGAACCCAGTTCCAGAGGTGTTACAGCAATGATGGTTTAATTTTACCCGTGGTCCCCAGTGGCCCTGCCAGGAGATTTAGTCATTAGCCTTCAAGTACAAAGCACAATAACATGGCAGGCCTCTGACAGAAGAAGAGCAGGGCCTAAGTGGTGTCTCTGAAGTAATTATAGACTGCACTTTGGTGGGAGGTACAGTCCTGAGTGCCTCAGGTCTGGACACTTAACAGTGGAAACTTCAAAAGTAATGGCTGTGTTCTCCTAACTTATGACTCAGAAAATGAGGCTGAACATGGGAATCAGGAGGATAATTTAGTAATTTGACCATTTTGGTGGACACATTTATACCTCGGAGTGGCCCTGATGGCCCATTTGCAAAGACACTGTGAGGTAATATAAACCTCACATATCTGCATTCTAAAGGCATAAAATATCCCACCTGGGGAAAAGCAAATGGCAGGCACTACATTCCAGAATTTTACACCACAGAATAGATTTTGCATTTTACATTTGCTCAAATGATGAGATTCTGTTCTCAACTCTTTCGTTGCTTCTTTGCATCACCTGCTTGCCACATATTTACTTATCTGGGTTTGTGAAGGCACTCTGATACAAAAATTGTAAATGTCCTTTGATCCCCACCTGAATCGTGATAACAACAGCTGGCCCAACCAGCTGCAAAATACCATGTGCTAACGGCTCGAGTTAGGGTGAACTGGGAAAGAATTGTAAATGTGAATTGCTATAGTTAAGAACTCAGATTTGCTTTTTTATATCTTTTTTTTTAAGACCTCTACCTCTATTTGCAGATGCCGACAATACTGAATTTGTGGGATTCTTAGTGTGATACGCTAAGCAATCCTTTATTCATTCAAAATTTCAGAATCAGAGAGTGACCAGGAAAAGGCAGAGTGAAGACTGGTTTTAATTGGATTATTTGGTTACATTAAGGTGAAAGTAACCAGAAAAAGTACCTTTACATTGGACTTGCAGATTCACAAAGAACAATAGTATAAAGTATGTCCCATGCAATACTTGTCCAAATACTGCATAGAACATACTTACACTTAAAAACTACCCATTAAATATCTGAACTTCAAATTTAACTGGGTGTCCTGTATCTTTGTTTGCTAAATCTGACAACTCTAATTAAGATGAGAAATTGATGAGCAAAGGTAGTCCTTCAATTCCCAAATTTCAGTGTGTTGACCTGGATGGTGAAGCCATTATTAACAACAACAAAAGCATAACATTTTTAAATTTATATTTAGCTTTGAGGTAAATTGGGACATTAATATTTGAACATTGGTGTGCTCTGATGTTCTAGGAATTCATGTCCCTTAAAACCGTGAAGGCAGAGACCAAAGCAAGAAGGTGCATCTTTACCAGGCTTTTCAAATTTACAACTGAATTAAGTTTTTACATTTTTAAAGATTTTGTTTATTTATTTGACAGAGATCACAAGGCAGGCAGAGAGAGAGGAAGGGAAGCAGGCTCCCTGTTGAGCAGAAAGCCCAATGCGGGACTCGATCCCAGGACCCTGGGATCATGACCTGAGCTGAAAGGAAAGCCTTTAACCCACTGAGCCACTCCAGCACCCCAAGTTTTTACATTTTAAATAGGAGTTTTTTTTCAGAGTCTCCACTCAGAATCTTATTACTGGTTGCCTTCAACCAGGATACTGTATGGATTTGGAAAATAGATAGATGATATAGATAGATTAGATAGGTAGATAATATAGGTACATTAAAATATCAATCTTGTGAAAATGAGGTCTTAGCTCCAGTGATATATTATGCAGCTATGTGCTGCTAAAAAGGGCAAAAAAAAAAAAAAAAATTCCTTTACCTACCGGAAACTCAATGTGTCTCCTATCTTATTATGTGCTATGAAGAGAAGCACGAGACAGCATGGGTGAAAAGCAGCAAGCACTGTTTGGGGTTTTTTTTGTTTTGTTTTTGTATTTTAAGACAGGGCAGGGCAGATGGGAAGGGAGAGAGAATCTTAAGCAGACTCCATGCTTAGTGCAGAGCCCAATGCAGGGCTTGATCTCATGACCCTGAGATCATGACCTAAGCCAAATTCAAGAGTCGGCTACTTAACTGACTGAGCCGGCCACATGCACTAGCAAGCAATATTTTTAAACTTCCCCTCAGAATCATAAAGGTGGACACAAATATTGAGATGACAGTATGTTCATGAAACAAATGTCACTGACCTGAAGGAAAGCCATAGAGCAGTAAATACTGCTTCTCTGGGTTGGGAAACCTTAACCATGTGAAATGCAAAATGACATAACTTGCTTAGATTCCTTCGGGGTTGCCTGACTTACACCCCAGCCAACTAAACACAATGATATAAACGAGACAGAGTAAACAGTGTTTACCAATCACGTCTCCTCAAGATGATGGAAACAAGCTCTAACAGTGGCTTTTGAAGGACCTATACCATAGTCTGGAGGTGTATGAATAACTTTCCTTGGATTCAAAGAGTTTTTGTAAAGTAAGAGAAAGTGCTAGAGAAGTCACACCTGGATTCAAGTCCAAAAATGAGCCTATAGAGTGAATGACATCACCTGATAAGACTAATATACTGAGGAGATTTAGGGACAAGAACCAAAGACAAAATCTTGATTGTCACACTGTTTGGCAGAGATATGCCTGGGAAAACACTAGGATTTCAAAAATCATACAGACTATGCATGAAAGCAGAATTCTAATTACTCCAATATAGACCTTAGTTCAATGTAGCTCAATCCAACAAGAGTTTAGTAAGGCCTCAATGAGTCAGTCTAGCAATTACCACAGATTCTCAGCTAAGCTACAGCACAAAACATAAGAGATTCCTCCTTTCCTATCTTCTTTCCTTTTGAAAAACAGTAATAGTGCCATATTTGGGCTTTAAACATAAATTTAAAATGGATCAGAAAAGACTCCTGTCCAAAAGGGTCAACCAATGAATTCAATTTAGAAGAGCTTACTAATCTTAGCTTTGATTTGGGAAAGGAGGGATAAATCAGTCTTCAAAATTAAACCTTGGGATTTATCTGCAGGAGAATTTTGGTGAACCTCAATATCCTCCTAGCATATAGGACAAAATGAGACGTCTAAGATAAAGATATTTAAAACTGTAACTCTTTTTTTTTGGGGGGGGGGACGTTAAGTAGAATCCATGAATATATAAGAAATTACTGCAACTTAGAAATGTTGGTTTGTTGGAACTGTGATACAACTCCCGCTACCAGAACAGCTCCCAGGTAGCCTAACACAACATGTGAAAGATACAGACTCCTTTGTATCAAAACAGTAAGAGATCCCCGCACACTATTAAATGTTGGTTATATTCCATAACACCTCAGCACCCGACTGACAAGCAATGGTATGAGGTTTTCCGAGGGAAACACATGAGGCTCCCAGGCTGTGGGGAAAGCGAAGGAGGGGAACTGTGAGTGCTCCAAAGAGCCCAGAGGTCAGAGGAGAGACATCCAGTTGCAGGTGAAAAGCCTCAAATAACTAACTTTCTGGCCAGTGAATCCTAGATACATTGGAGACACAAGGCATGCTTTGCAAAGCTCAGCCCCTGCACAACGTATCTCCCTAACCCACGGGTCTGGGGACTCACAGGCCATGAAGGTAAGAAGCAGCAACCAGATGAGAATGGAATGGGTAGTAAAATATAACTGTGATTTGGGGGAGAATAGCTACGATTCTGGATGGCTGTGCCATTGTGAGTCATCTGCTTCTCTGACACATGTAGCAATAACTTCACAATTTCCAACATTAGTTTCCTTTGCCTAGGATATTGCTGCATTGAGATCTAGAGAGCCATCTAGTCATCCTTATTTACCACTTTAATAAATATTCATGAAGCACTTTACTGTAATCCTTTCAGGCTCTCACACTGTGGGGGTGATACAATTAAACTATCCCACAAGTCCCCTTCCATAGAAAAATGCTGTAATGTACATCTGTTTATACCTTGTATGTTTCCTAGTTGAATTTCCTTACCCGGAATATTTATAGCTTGGTTCTAAAAGGAAATGCCACCTCCCACTTGAGATCAGGATTCAGTACCGAGCTATAATAGAAACTTAGCTTCGTGCAGAAAACGTATCAATAAGCCACTGCCTCCAAGAACCTACTACTGTTTATTTTCCCCTTTCTAGCCTGTTGTCTAGAATGGAGGAGCGCCTAACTGTCTTCTCTCCTGATAGCTACAAAAATGAACTTTTAATCAAATACAAGTCTATTGAGTCATTTAGCTTAAATTTACCAAGTCATGGAACGACATTAGACTTGTTTCTATAAAGGGAACGTTTTTACAAGATCTCAATGTCAAAGAATTCTGTTTCCATCAACAAGACTTTCATCAGCAAGGAGTGTGCAACTGCCAAGTGCTCTCATCTACAATTCAGCTGCTTGCTTATCTATTTTTTTTTTTTTTTCTGGCTGTCTGAATCACCCTTTCCAGCGCTTAGTACTTTTTCTGACACCTAGTTTCTCATTCACATTAGCACGGTATTGTTTGGTGGATGTGTTTGGGGGTGGGGAGTCTCTTGCTCTCTCATTCTCCTTGTAGAATTGCTTTCAGGCACTACATTGACTCCTTTCTGAGCTTATTGATTTTGGGGTGTGTATTCATGATTGCCCATTGTATCTGATACCAACTTTTTTGTAGCACATCAATAGGATTTTCCCTCCACAACAGTCCTTATTTTGCCTGTCCCTGCCTCAGCAAACACATCAGCTTCAGCACCACATGGAACAAAATACAAGTAAATGGTTTCCACTCTGAACTGGGTGACGTTAAATTGGGACCCTGTACATTTATTTTTATTCCATTGTGATGCTTCAGTAATCAAAGCTTTTCAGGCAGGTCAGCAAAGAAACATCAGTGGCCATTGTTATTTAATTCTTACCTTGTGAAGACTCTCTCCCCAAAAAGCAAAAAATAATAATAATTGATTAATTAATTAATTAATTAATAAGTAAATATAAAATTCTTACTTCTCAGCAAGGAGATGAGTGAAATTTAAAAAAAAAAAAAATGGTGGATATCCTTCTGGTTTCTTCCTTTCAATGCTTTTCTAGCACCATTTCACTTTTCATAATATGGTGACTTCTTGTTTTCCCTGTTCTATCTTCCCTCCCATCCACTCCAGACTCAAATGTCCACTTGGAAAAGTTCAGATAAATGAATCTGTTTTTCCATGACCTGAGCTTAAGGTGTCCTTTCTTTTTCCTGAGGATTTCTTCTTAATAGGAAATACTTTCTGATGCAAAGAAATGAATCTGTAATGGAAGAATTTCAAGCATTCCTGACAAGTAGAAAGGAAAGCTATTTGAGTGCAGGCTAAATTTTTCTGATGTCTCTCAAATCACACCAGATTTAATGCTTTGATCTACTCTACCTCCTTAGAAAAGTGGATTCGAGAGGCACCTGGTGGCTCAGTTGGTTAAGCCTATGACACTAGGTTCTGGTTCAGGTCATGATCTCAGGGGGTGTGTGATTCAGCCCCACACCAGGATTCCCACTCAGCGAGGAGTCTGCTTGAAAAATTCCCTCACACTGCCCCTCCCCTTGCTCACACAGTCTCTCTCTCTAAAAATAAATAAATAAAATCTTTTAAAAAATAGTGGATTTGAGGTACTTTATAAAATATATGCTGTAATAAAAATTTAATGATAAAATGAAGGATGAGAGTACAAATCATAATGGAAGGTAAGTTAAGTCAGAGATAATTTTAGCACACAAAATCTACACCCAGTAACAGCTTGAATGATTGCTAGAACTGGCCCCCAAGTTTACCCCCCAGCGTTCTAGAGACAAAAGCAAAGGGAAAAATGTAGCTAGTTATAAATTCCCAGAGTTCATAACATGGAAAATACAGTTCAGAAGAAACTTTACTCAGCAGTAACCAACCCAGCTTCTGAGTGGGCATAGTCTTTACAGAACTTATAAAATGAAATTCTTAGGTCTGCTCAGAACTCTACAATACCCTTAGTAGCTATTAACAAGAGCACAAAACTGGAAGCAACACAAATGGCCATTTGATGAATAAACAAATTACGGTATTACATTCCGTGGAATACTCCTGAGCAATAAAATGGGGTAGAATACTGACAAACACAGTTACAGGGTGAATTTTAAAAATCATTACACTGGGGCGCCTGGGTGGCTCAGTGGGTTAAAGCCTCTGCCTTCAGCTCAGGTCGTGATCCCAGGGTCCTGGGATCGAGCCCCGCATCAGGCTCTCTGCTCAGTGGGGAGCCTGCTTCCCTCTCTCTCTCTCTCTGTCTGTCTCTCTGCCTACTTGTGATCTCTCTCTGTCAAATAAATAAATAAAATCTTTAAAAAATATAAATAAATAAAAATCATTACGCTGAATAAAAAAAGACAAGCCCAAAAGCAGACATACTGTGTGATTCCATTTATATAAAATTCTCCCGAACTACTACGTAGTGAAAGATGACAGTTTACTGGCTGCCTGGGGCCGGAATGGGCTGCAGACAATCACGAGAGAAATTTCTCGTGACAAATCATGAGAGACGTTCTGTCTTGACTGTGGCAGTGATGTCAAAGGTGTATACATCCAAGACTTATTAAAATGTACACTTCAAATGTTTTATTTTTAAAAAAGTTTGTGGTGACTTTATTGGTAGCAGTCAGAAACTGGAAACAACACAAATTGCTATCAGCACGTGGATGAATACACGAGGGGTGACATATTTGTAGGGTGGAACATTACTGGGCCCCAGTAAAAAGGAATGAACTAGTGATCCACGACACACAGCAGCGGGGCTCCATCTCAAAATTCTGAAAAATGACAACTAGTCTATAATGACAGGAAGCACATCAGTGAATGTCCCAAAAAGAGAGGTAGGAGTGGGGAGAGGGAGGGATGTTGAAGGAGCAGGAGAAAACTTTGGGGGATTATGTGTATGCTCATTGTCTTGATAGTGATGGTTTCATGGGTACAGACATACCCCAAAATGTACCAGATAGTTTGCTTTGAATATATGCAGTTTATTGTATACTGACTATACCTGAATAAAACTGTTCAAAAATAAAAACAGAATGTAAGCTCTCAAGGGCCTCCCTTCCATGCATGATTGTGTCTCCACCGTGGACAGGAAGCTCTAGCAGGAAAGGATCCCAGTGGAGAGGTGACTTCCCAGGGCTTGACTTGTGATGTCACTTGTGATGGCTGAGAGTAATGGCTACCATTGCAGGGTTATTACCTGCTGGGCACTATTGCAAGCACTTTTCATTGATTAACTCTCATCTCCCAATAGTTCTCTGAGTCCGGTTACCACTCCACTTTGCAGCTGAAGAAATCCAGGTGCCCCACTCCAGAGTCCTAGCCTTCTTTAATATGAACCTGACAGTGCCTTTATGTTTAGTTTGTTTGTTTTTAAAGATTTTACTTATTCATTTGACAGAGAAAGAGAGCACAAGCAGGGGGAGTGGGAGAGGGAGAAACAGGCTTCCCGTGGAACAGGGAGCCGGATGTGGGACTCGATCCTACAATCCTGGGATCATGACCTGAGCTGAAGGCAGACGCTTAACCAACAAAGCCACCCGGGTGCCCAATGGTGCCTTTATGTTAATACTCAAAATAAATGACAGTTTTCAAGAACCTATAGCCAAGACTTTAGATCTTCTGCTGTGGTGGTGCCAAAGAGTCCAGGAGCTAAGACAATGAGCCCAAAATAGCGAACAAATGGGACTGAAAGAAAATGCAGTGGTGAGCCCCAACACTACCCCCCTCAGAGTTACTGCAAAGATCAAATGAGAAAATGGCTAGAATCTCAATATTAACATCATGGTGGCATCAGGATGGTACTCCAGGATAAATCCATTTGGATTACAAGAATTTAATTAGTATATTTCCTCTAAATTACAAGGGCAAATTTAGATTTTGCACACTGAGCAGCAGGGACAGTAAACCAAGAGCCACCTCTCATCACCCTCACACTGTATTGTGGCCACATGTGGCATGTGGTTCTTCTGGGATACTCATAGTGTGTTCATTTTATAGCCCAGAGAATCTCCTGGAATGGGTGCCTTGCTTTCATTGACTTCCTTGGCCTCTACTTTTCTGGTTTTGTTTTTTAATTAAATGTTTAATTATAAAGATATAGTGTATCCTATGTTGGCCAATTTTTGTGAGCTTTGTCCTAAGCATCCTATATACTACATACAATTTATTACATACATCAATGACACAAGAGCTGGATGAACAAGCATAGGAGATATTATAGATACTACGTATATTATAGTATAGATACCACAGAGTCATCACAGAGAGTCCCCAGCCTGCCATCGCAATCATGAATGTTAACTGTTCAGATGATCAGCTCCATTTTATACATTTCAGGATTCTGTTGGCATAAATGGGTACTAATTTGGAAGCCAAAGAATGCTTCAAAAGTTTTTCCATTTAAACTAATGGTAATTAGATATTTGACTTGAACATTTACTTTAGAGAGGTTTTTAAGGAATAAATTAACCCTTGAAAAGAAAGAGAAAGGGTACAAATAAATATAAGCAGTTTAATATTACGACCATTATTCTTTAAACCCACAACAGCCTGTTCACTGTTCACCAAATTGAGTTCTAAGAAACAGCACCGAGCCATTGTTTGGATTGAAGACACTGGTTGAAAGTAAATCAGGCAGTTCTTTATTATAGGATTTCTCAGAAGATATAATACCCTGTAAGAGAACATAGTATATAGCATTTCCCCAAAATATTTATCTTACACTTATACTTCCTGGTTAGGAATGGCAGGTATTTTGAAATTCAGTTGTTTGATATTGAGAGAAGTTTAAGAGTATAAACAGTGTGCAGTAAGGGAAAAAAATGGTCTTTCAAATCTGAAGACCTGAGTGCAAACACTGACTCGAAATTTTATTAGGCAACCTCACTAATCCTCAGTATCTCCATCGGCAAATCAGAAAATCAGAACAACAAATACATCTCTTTCTTTTTTTGGTTACGATTTTATTTATTTATTTCACAGAGGGAGAGAGATCACAAGTAGGCAGAAAGGCAGGCAGAGAGAGAGAGGAAGGGAAACAGGCTCCCTGCTGAGCAGAGAGCCCAACGCTGGGCTGGATCCCAGGATCCTGAGATCATGACCTGGGCCAAAGGCAGAGTCTTAACCCACTGAGCCACTCAGGTGCCCCAAATACATCTCTTTCACTGGTGTGTGTATGTGAACACAGAAGGCTATGCAAGTCAGAGTGAGTTAGTTCCAGGAAGCATTCAGATTTTTCTGGCTCTCTTGCCGCTACCTTCAACAACTCAACTGAGAGTCAGTAATTGCTTCACTAAATTCTGCAATCTATTTAAGATTTCTAAGTGCTTAGACGAATTTAAAAGGTATTTCCCATAGCTGAAGTAAATAATAAGAAGGAAAAGGTCCTTGCCTTGGGAGGTTTCTGCTAAAAGATAGAGTTCACTTGAGGGTGCCTTGGTAGCTTAGTCGGTTGAGCATCTGCCTTCAGCTGCAATCATGGCACTGGGGTCCTGGGATTGAGTACTGAGTAGGGGTCCCTGCTCAGTGGGGATTCTGCTTCTCTTCCTGCCCCTCCCCCTTGCTCCTGATCGCTCTCTCTCTAATAAATAAATAAAATCTTAAAAACAAATAGAGTTCACTTGGACAAAAGCCTCAACCCTTTTGGATTTGGCCACAGGGAAAATCAAGAATCCGATAAAGGTGTTCCCTGCTTCCCATCTTTCCATAAATCACCTTTCCCTTTAACTTCCATTCTCTTAGAAATCTTCTCCTTCTTCAAGGAATTTTATACCCCCTTTTAATTCATATGAAAGTAGTGGAAAATATAGGCATATTTTATTTTTAAGTGGCTTAAGGAGAGATATATGGGGAAAGCTGGACATATTGTTTATTCTAACATTTCTTCTTTTTTTAAGACTGAGTAGTATTTCATTGTTTCTATGTACCACATTTGAGTTTCCATCCATCTGGTAATGAACATTGAGATTATTTCTACATCTTAACAATTATGACTATTAAGATCCTGATTTCAGTTCTTTTGGATATATATCCAGAAGTGAGATCATATGGGAATTCTGTTTCCTCGGTCATATGGTAACCATTTCCTCTAGGTTATTCAGCTGGTTAGCAAATAATTATTCATAGTAGACCATTTTTTTCCTTTCTACTTCATTTGTTGTAATGTGTCTTCTCTTGTTTCTAATTTTATTTAAGTTTTCTCTCTTTGTGTAGCTGTTTGTCAACTTTTTAATCATTTAAAAAAAAAACCTCACTTTCATTGATTTTTTTTTCTATTTTCTGTTTAATTTTTTGCTATCTATGTTTACTATTTCCTTCCTTCTGCTAACTTTGGTGTCATTTCATTCTTCTTGCTTTAGCTCCTTCCTTAAGCTGTAAAGTTAGACTGTTTATTTGAGGTCTTTTTTCTTTTTTAGTTTATGTTTTTATTGCTATAAATTCCCCCTCTTAGAACTGCTTCTGCTCCATCCCATACTTTGGGTATGTTGTATTTTGGGGAGTTTTTGTCTCACAATATATTCTTTTATTTCTTCTCTGACCCAGTGGTGACTCAAGAGTGCCATTAATTTCCACATTTGTGAAATTTCCAGTTTTCTTCTGCTGTTAATTTCAGGTTTCATTCCACTGTGATCAGAAAATGTAGTTGGTATAATTACAGCCTTCTTAAATTTGCTGAATCTTGTTTTGTGACCCAACATGTGATCCATCCTTGAGAAAGATTTATGTGTGCTTGAAAAGAATATGGTTCTGCTATTGTTGGGTAGAATCTCCTATTTATGTCTTTTAGGTCCATGCAGTCTATAATGTCATTCAAGTCCAGTATTTTCTTACTGGCCTTCTGTCCAAATGTTCTATCCACTGTTGAAAGTGGAGAGTTGAAATCTCCTATTATTACTGTGCTGTTACCTGCTTCTCCCTTTAGTTCTGTCAATGCTTTATATATTATATATTTAGCTAATCTGAAGTCAGGTGTATATATATTGATAGTTGTTATATCTTCTTAGTAAATTGGCCCTTGTATCACTATGAAATTTTTTTTTTGGTCTCTTTGGCAGTTTTTGGAAAATTTGTTTCATTTGATACAAGTATAACCCCCCTCCACGCCCACTGTCTTTTGGTTACCATTTACATGGCATATCTTTTTCTAATCCTTCATTTTAAGCCTATGTATGCCCTTAAATCTAAAGAGAACATCTTGTAGGCAGCATATAGGTGGATTACTTTTTTAATCCACTCCACCACTTTATTTCTTCTGATCAGGGAATTTAATCCATTTACATTTAAAGTGTTTACTTATAGAAAAGGATTTACTGCTGCCATTTTGTTAGCTGTTTTCTGTTGGTCTTGTAGCTATTTTGTCTGCTTTTTCTTCTCTCACTGTCTTCCTTTATGTTTTATTGATTTTTGTATTGATATGCTTTGATTCCTTTATATGTATGTGTGTGTGTGTGTGTGTGTGTGTGTGTGTACACTCTACAGGTATTTTTATTTATCTGCTGTTGAGCCCCTCTAGCAAATTTTTCAGTTCAGCTATCACATTCTTAACCCCTGCTTAATTTCTCTTTTATTTTTTAAAAAAGTATTTTCTATCTCTGTTGGAAGGGAGAACGTGCTTTTTTTTTTTTTTTAAAGATTTTATTTATTTATCAGAGAGAGAGGGAGAGAGCGAGCACAGGCAGACAGAATGGCAGACAGAGGCAGAGGGAGAAGCAGGCTCCCTGCTGAGCAAGGAGCTCGATGTGGGACTTGATCCCAGGACGCTGGGATCATGACCTGAGCCGAAGGCAGCTGCTTAACCAACTGAGCCACCCAGGCGTCCCGAGA
Organism: Mustela nivalis; assembly: GCF_964662115.1. NCBI lineage: Eukaryota > Metazoa > Chordata > Mammalia > Carnivora > Mustelidae > Mustela > Mustela nivalis. Next base: position 9,114 of record NW_028134513.1, on the reverse strand, counting down.
ACATGCTTTTAATATCATGTAGGATGAGATCATACCAAAAGATAGAGGATAAAATGGAGGCATATCAACCTCCAGCATAATTTTAAATGTAGCTATTAACAGTAAGACTGATAGTAATAACTAAGGACCATACCAATGCAACTATTAATAATTTTTTTTAAAAAACTATGTTTAAAAGAATTGGGGGGCACCTGAGTGGCTCAGTAGGTTAAAGCCTCTGCCTTCGGCTTAGGTCATGATCCCAGGGTCCTGGGATCAAGCCCCACATCGGGCTTTCTGCTCGGCATGGAGCCTGCTTCCCTTCCTCTCTCTCTGCCTACCTCTCTGACTACTTGTGATCTCTGTCTGTCAAATAAATAGATAAAATCTACAAAAAAAAAAAAACATAAATAAAATAAAAGAATTGGGATAAAATCTGGGTAGACCCTAAGGCAACTGCTGTAATCCAAGACTGATTGTACTAGGTAAGCTAGGATGTATGGTCAACCTGCTAGACAAGCTATTTAAAGAGCAGTGAAATTGCTAACAATGAAGAAGAATGGGAGGGAGGAGGAGGAAGATGAGAAGGGGAGGAGAAGGAGAGAAGGAACAGGAAGAAGGAGGAGGAGAGGAGGAGGAAGAAGAAGAAAAAGAAGAAGAGGCGAGAAGACGAGGAAGGGGAACAGGAGGGAAAGTAGAGAAGGAACAGGCAATAAATATCCAAGGCAACTCAGAAAAGTTCAAAACTGTTGTTGAACATAAAAGGTGCTGTTTCTGTTCTACTTTAGCCCTTAAGTGTGGCTTTGTTTCTTCCTATCTCTTTCCAAAAATGATTTGTGCTTACTCAATGCCAAAAGGGATGAACCAGGTTATATAAAATCTCTTCTAGCTCTAGCATATTGTGATCTCTTTCCCCCTTTTTTAAAGCCTAAACATAAAAAATAAGAAATATTTCTGTGCTTTACAACAGGTTCAAAGCTAAGTGAACATTTTTCATCATCCCTCTATTTTTATGTTAATAGTTCATCACATACAATATGTGGAAATATTGCAAAATTCAAGTGCCACAGAACAATTTTCGTAAATGACTTAGGTTTTATTTTTAACTGTGAATTTTAAGCATAATTATTTTATGTGTGAAAATAACTAATATTGCCTTTTTCTTTACATAATACTTGTCATCCCCAAAGTCATTTCTAATGAGAGCAACTCTTTCTCTTAAAAAAAAAAATATATAGTCGCCTTCCTCACCCCTTTACTTTCAGCTTACTCAGCATTTACAGTTTACACTAATTAATGTGTGTGCCCTTCATTAAATGTGCACTGATTAGAGCAGCAGATAAGTGCTGAGGAGCTCATCAAGGCATTTCATCTATTTTAGTATAATGAATCCACCAGGAGTATCAGCCGTTTCCTGATCTGTGGTCTTCTGAGATGACAACTACCACACTTGCCTCCACATTTTGAGGACCAGTCACTGAACTTAACTTTGGATAACAGTGACCCTCAGTCTGGCTCCTAACCCAAGGGCAGTGCTTATATCCTTGAGGTTGGATATGGGGGAATGAGGCCCACAAGGAGGGGGTATATATCAATTCTTAGACTGTGGGCTCTCAGACTCTAACTGTCACAACAATCCCAACTTCAAAAGTATGAGCTGTTACTTCAAGCTCTCGCTCTGTGTCTAGGTAGCATCTGCTTGACTCAACCCCAACCTGGACTGTCAAATTCTTTCATATGGACCCATTCTCACAAAGGCCTAGTAAATATCAATAAAATACAAACCAAAGACCTCTCTTCTGCAAGGTTAAGTGCACACTGAAAGTGGGTCATGGATTTTGCCTTCAAAGTCAGATAGTCTTAGGCTACAGCTAAGTCCTAACTGTGGGAATAAAGCAAGAATTGTAAAGGACAAATTTGGGCTCAGCTAATTAAGGAACAATTCCTTTCCAGCAACAAAACATCCAGCCCCATGAGGAAATGGGTTTCTATTTGAGAAGTACCTCGATGGTCCCCTGCGTGAGTGTGGAATCATGATGCCTGCTTTTAGAGAGCAGTAGCTCTGGATCATTCTCACCAAGTTTTTGGATGCTATTTTTCTGCAACGATCGCAAGCCCCCAACTTGCTGATTTCTGCTATTGAACTCTCAGTTTTTAAGCTACCAAGCATGTTTTTTAAAGATTTTTTTCATAACTTGGCCCTTTTTCTATACTTTCATATAATGTCCTTATTTTAAAATAGCACTTTTAAAGGCTTTGAGAATGAGAAATTTCAAAATGGTAAAAAGCAATTGCTTCAGCTAAAAAAAGTAGTCCAGGTTATGTTCTATTTTATTTCCCTTTTCTTTATGCTCAAAAAAAAAAAAAAAAAAAAGGCGAGAACAAATAAAATGATACCAGTTGCAGTAGGAACACTTTGAAATCAGTAGCTAAAAAAAAAAATAGCCATATTTTCCACTGAAGGCCACAGCATATTTTAAAATGAGAAACTCAATAAAAGTGGTATTAGTATACTTGTGTTTCTCAACCAGGAAGACATATAAATTCATGACAGGATATTATGTTGAATAAAGATGCCATAAAATAAAATAAAATAATATGAATATTTGCTTGGGTTTTGATTTCTAATCTCAAAATTCAACATGCTGATTTTATGGCTTCTCAGATATAGGCTTGGATCCTAGTATCTCATTGTGAAGGTTTGAACATTTCTGATGGAGAAAATCTTCAATACATAGGCTAAAATACCACCCTGAGTTTTACAAAGATCCTTTGGCAAAGACAATTTATGAGTAGAACCCACTTGAATTTTACTACATGGTTCCACAGTTGAGGAAGTTTACAGAAGGGAGTATGATTTGCCAGAGAAAATACAGACTTGAATCACCAATCTTCCGTCTTTCATCTTCTTTGTTCCATTCTATTTTACTTAAGCTAATGGCCCCTAACTGCCAAGAGGAATCAAGTAATTCATAATCCACAGAAAATCAGACACTCCATTGGCCCTCAGGGACCCCACTGGGCAAATGTGATGCAGGTGGAAAGAAGAAGTAAGTTACTGGGGTAAAGTGGTAATTCCTCCACCATGGGACAAACCACAGAAGCCATTCGGACGATCTCAGCTTTAGAAGGTCAAAATTCATTTTACATAAAACCTATTCAAAAATGCAAGAGCAGTAAGCTAAGCTGATTAATTCAATTTCATACAGCATGCAAAACAGACATTCTTCTATATGCTTAATCACAGGGATCAGAGTACCCACTAAATTATTTCACAAACATAGACACCATACATATTCCTGGCATAGAAGCTCAACTTTCTTATATAGTCCAGCTTTCCCTTAGCAATAAAATTTGCATTATAGCTTGAAAAAAATTAGGTAGCATATGAGTTATATATATGAGATCTAGAACATTCTCAATTTCTTTTTACTTATTCAGTAATATGGATGACTAAGTCCCTATTACATAGAAGAAAGAGAGAGAGTTGGTGCAGGGGCCAGTGTTCTAGGATGACTAGGCTTTAAAAGCCCTAGTAATTAACTTGGGCTATTTATACCTGGGAATGTGGTATCAACTGCTTGTCTTTGGCAAACAGGTTCAAGGGCTTTCAAAACCTCATAGACAACTGCTCCTTCCAGCCCACATCTCATTATATCACTGATTGTATAAAACACACTCCCATCTATGACCCTAGTCTTTGCCCTTGGCAGAAAGGTATTGTGTTAGCTTTGCAGGATTTTCTTGTCCTATGTTCCACATTTTTCTCACCCATTAAAATCTCTGCTAAATAGAAGTGTCTTATTTTTCTCTGATGTCGGTCTCCCTCCCTCATTCCTTTGATGGGACTTCTCATTTGCAGCCCCTTTTTCATAGTCCCTAAGAAGTCTAATATCATTTCATTAAAAATTCCTCTTGGTTTCCTTTAAGCCCCATAGTATGCTTTCCTGTTTGTGGGGACTTTCTACCCCAGCTGCTCCCAAACTAATGAATCTTCTCAATCTGACGGTTCCCTAGTCTCTCAGGCCTGGACAGGATTTTCAGAAGTTCAGACTGAAGCAATACAGGCCATTTCACTCTACTTTCCTGTTCAAAGAAAGGAAGTCTGCTGCATTTTATCATGCTGTCTGTTGGGAGGCTCCCAAGCTTGCAATGCACGTGTGAATTTTAGCTCTCCTTGCTGGTGCAGCAAGCTGACTCAGTTTCTAAATTCACTTCCAAAAGAATTTGTACTAAGTATAACGACCTGATTCTGCTGTCATTTGTAAAAAAAAAAAAAAAAAAAAAAAAAAACATGCCTATGGAACAGCTTATGCGCTCTTGGGTTTTTAGGATTTTTTTTTTTTCTATTGCTCATGGTCTTAACTAGGCTTTTTAAAAATTTTATATCTTGAATCTACTCTTCTTGGCCTCAGATGACGAGTTGCCATTCCATAACTGACCTAATTAACCCTTTCCACTAAGGATAGTTCCTTTCCACTAAGGATAGTGTACCAGCAGGAGGGAACAGAAGTGAAGGCCAAATTCCAGTTCGGTTTGCCAGGGACCTGCTAGCACAGGTCCCTGGCAACCACACCCAGAACCAACCATATCCTCCACCAGATGAAGTTTCTGAGGACTGACTCTAATTCCAGGGTTTTCCAGACAATTCAGGCGGCAGGTAGAGTGCACGTTCTGAATTACATGCTTGTCGATTGGCATCCCAGCTGGACCTCTTACTAATTGTGGGGTCTTGGGCCAATTACTTAACCTTCCAGATCCTGGCCTGCCTCCAGGGTTGCAGGGGGGCAGAATAGACACTATGCATGCAAAGCGCTAGGTATTAGCTATTAGTACTTTTATCAGTAGGGCTTCAGAGAAGTGTTCATTGCTTCTCATTCATTTATTCAAAGATCTTGGTGATTTACAGCACATTGGGGTTAGAATAACTTCCTTTGTGTTTGAGTAACTTTCTTGAGTTTTCTGTAGGACCTTTATAATCAGATACGTATTGCAAAATAAACTATATGGAAGAAAAGAAAACAGCTCTAGACTAACAGATGAAAAAATAATCCCTGTTACCCAGACAGTATTTTCTCCAGAATGCTGATTTTCTTTCGTTTTCTTTTTATTCAATCAATAGGTATTGCATGCAGGAGCATGCTACACCCCTTGGAAAATCAAGAGAAGAGATAACTGGGTCTTTGACTCAAAGAAGCTTCTAAACCAGACTTACGCACATGACTGGGGTCAGTATAGGATGGACTATAATTGCCAGCAAATGAGAGTTGGAAATCAGGAGGGCCTAGTTTGGTGCTCTGAACCATTCACTAATGGTTCAGCATTGACTAATACCAGTAAGAATTTATATCCGATAACATCAGGTAGTATATGCCTGGGCACCACAAGATAATAATTTTCAAAATGCAAAAGTTGATTGTTGCCAGCCACAAATACCAATAAGGTCAATGAGAGTTGGCATCTTGTTTTTACACTAATTAATGAAACAAAATAAAGGAAACAAAACATTTTTTAAAAAACACACTAAATCCCAGAAAGGTTGCAGAGAGAGCCGGAGCAGGATGAATGGAATGAGGGTCATTTCTCCCCTGGGTGCCAGCAATTGCAGTAATTCAACACATATTTGAGATCCTGTGATACTCTGACTTTCTGTTCCCATGAATCAATCTTATCGGCAAGCTTTCCTCTGGGCCTTTCTCCAGCATTCACTTCTACAAAGGCACTTTCTTTTCCTAGATTCTTGTCATTGCTCCTGTCAACCGCTGATGAGAGCCAAGAGCCCAAGCGTAACCTGCCACCTATCTACCTAACGCAGAGAACCAACTAGAAGGCTCAGAGAACACAAATTTTTTTCTTCTCAGATAAGTACCTCTCCTTTGTTACTTTATCTTCATGTCTAGGAACTCCTATGTCTTGGCCGGGGGCGGGGGGGGGGGACCTCTCTTAAGAACCTTTATATGAATAATATGAATACAGGCCAAGAAAATATTACCATTCGCCAACCTGAAGGTATATTTAGTTATCATGGTACAAAGACAGAGAAAATCTGTGTTGGGTAGAAATTTCATTATCCTACCGGATATTAAAATCTTGATATCAAGGTTGTCAACATTGTGATAACAAATACAGGCCTAGAAGTGATTGCTTCTTGGAATGTATCTTAAAGATCATTTATAATTCAGTAATATCTCTACTACCCTGGCTGCTAATATTGATTAGCAGTCAACTACATTAATCAACTGCATATAGTGAAGAATTCAGAGAGAAACAAAAACTGAAGGGAAGCCAGAAGGAACATTTGCAGAACAGTTTCTACCAAAGGAAAAATCACTTTGCTTTTCTTCAACTTCTGGTTTCTCTGTGACAGTAATAAAAAATGTATCCTTTTGGAAGGTGCATTTTCAATAGAGTAGAAAACTAGAGAACATATAGAGAACACACTGGAAACTTACTGTAACTGTGAACATGACCTCTACGGTCTGTCTAAAAAATAAAATAAATTCAAAGGTTACGAGGAGATCCCTGGCTCCTTTACAGTAAGAAGCCCTTTGTGTTAAGACTTGAATGGTTGGATGGAACTTTGAAGATTCCTGTATGTATTTCCCATACTACAGGGGCTGATGCCAATGTTACCCAACCCAGGAGCCAGGATTTATAATGGTACGTGATGCTCCCTAACTCCCTAGGTTTGGGACCTGAACCTGTAAAAGTAACACTCAGGCAAATGACCCAAGAGAAAGATCTGAAAGCACTTTGTTCTATTTATGTGAAAGAGTCAGGTGTGTTCCTCAGAGCGTCTGTTTCGAGAATGACTTCTATCCTGCCTTGCTGTGGACACAGCAGCAGCCAGCAAACCCCAGGATATGAATGTGTGGATAATCTGGGAGATTATAATGGTTAGGTAGCCCAATTGGCAACCAGCTCAGTTTTGATTCCATGGTGCAACCTCAGACCAAGAAGCCACCAAATCAATGACAAGTGATTTGGTTGAACTCAAGGATGGCTGGTGTTTAAGTACCACTTGTGTAAGTAAGTGTTCCCAGCACCAGGCCATATTTTATGCTTCTCTCTAGAAACAATTCTTGGGATTTCCAGAGAACCATTTGTGTCTAACTAGGCAATGGGAATGTTACTTAAAAAAAGCAAAAGAAAGGGGGGCGCTTTTCCATTAAAAAAAAAATGAACAATAGAGTAATAGAGCCTAGTTGAGAAGGACTCTTGCAACAATTAACCTTAGTCTTAGGATTTCCATATGTGCACAAATAATCGATCCAGCCTGTGTGGTACAGAAGTCAAGGAGTAGAACATTTGCCATTTCTCCTCTTGCTTAGAATTTTCTAATCCTTTAGTCCAATTACCTCTCAAGACCCGATGCTTAACAACTTGGACAGGCTGTTTCTCTTTTCTCTGTAGTTTGAAAGTGAAGTTAATAGCTTCTGTGAAAAAGGTTAAAAGGAAGACTGTTCCCTTAGCAACAACAGGCTACTTATTTACATTCTGGTCCTTCTCAAAAATAACACTTCCATACTTCCCACCCATATATAAAACTATGAGTCAAGTAAAAGATGAACATTTATAAAATAAAAGGATAAAGACCTTAGCAAGGCATTAGGTGAGCAGCTTTGTCTTTTAACACAGAATTTTGACTGTAGCCTCAGAGATGAGAACACGAACTATAAGTAAAAGGGATGATCAATATCGAGCATGCTAAGAGGTTATTTAAATAAATTTTTTTTTAAAGTATAAAGCCTGGTGAACTTAGCTCCCCTGTCCCCACCTCAAGCCAAGTAAGGACGGCTTCCAGAGAACCACTCATAGACCATGGGGATGCTTTTTAGGACAGGAACATTTTTTAACAAGATCCTTGCCTATCTTCACAAATACTCGAGTCCTTTTCTATTTAGGGGCCTGGAACAGTGTGAAGACAGATATCTTGAAAGACCTGCTATGTGTGCCTCTGAGGTTAGAAACACAGAGACTGCTGCCTGGTGCATACTTGAAGAAATTCTGAAGGTAAGAAATTTGCTGGGGGTGCTCAGTCAGTTGAGCTTTGAACTCTTGATTTCAGCTCTGGTCATGATCTCAGGGTTGTGAGATTGAGCCCTGCATCCTGCTCTACCCTGGGCGTGGAGCCTGCTTAAGATTATCTCTCTCCCTCTCTCTCTGCCCCTTCCCACTCCTATGTACTCTCTTCTCTATCTAAAAAAAAAAAAAGAGAGAGAGAGAGAGAGAGAGAGAGATTGAAACTTGCTGGAGTTTCCTGCTAGCACAGTAAGCAGAGAGGATATACTGAAAGCAAAAAGTGAATAATTTGCCTGTGGAAAGAAGAGACCCCACAGATGTCAGCCAGGCTTGGTTTATCTTGAGAGGGACACTGTCTAAGAGATCTGCCAAGGAATGAGTTGATTCCAATAGAAAGTTGATCCCAACAGAAAGAGGCTCAATCCTCACAAGACATAGGAGATTTTTCCCCCCTATTATAGCCAAGTAAACTGAAAAATGTGGACATAAGTCTCTACATGAACACATGAAATTGACTTGAAAAAGCTACAAGATTATCAAAGATATCACCCTGGGAATATCGTTAAGAAGAACATTAACTTACTCTGTAGCTTTACTTTTATCAAAGTCCAGTTTGTTTGTTAAACTATCTTTCATGAGCTTGTTCAGGAGGTTTCAAGAGACAATGAGAAATACAGATGTGCACAGTACCCATTTAACAAAGAAAAAGAGAAAAGGAAGAGAAGAGGCAGCAGAAAGAGAATGGGAAGGGAAAAATAGGAAGAGGAAGAGGCTGAGAAGGAAGAAAGGAAAGAAAGAGTGGGAGGGAGGAAGGGAAGGGGAAGAATGGAAAGAAGAGAGATTTACTCAGAGGACACTGGTTTTTATGACACATCAAACTCAACTATCACAGGGGCGGGTGAAGGACCAGTGAAAAATAGGTTGTTTAGCAATTCATACCAAACAAGTTCCAGTCTGTTCATAAAACACATTACAACTGTCTTCAAAGTTGGTATTTCAGTAAAAAGTTAAATTAATGACTAGTGATTCACTGAATTACTCCCTGCTCTCTCTTTTGGATTACATTTGCTCCTAATTTAATATGCTATTCAGCCAATCAGGGCATGACTCTGA